>NC_045806.1:115421562-115721562 GCF_009873245.2 Balaenoptera musculus | reverse complement strand
GACTCATAATTAGCCATTATTTCATAACATATTTACTTTTGTCCATGATATAACTAAGTCTTTCTAGAACTGTAAGGAAATTATTACTCATTGTGTATAGAGAACTTTGTTCATACCTTTGGTTTTCCTTTACTAAGAATAATGAGTTGGACACAAGCTTTTGAGAATTCCTCAAAACTTAATAGTATAAAGCCATTTGTAATAAGTATTTCAAAACTACTTGAAATAAAGAAACATTCGCTATAGGAAAACAAAAGTCTTAAATGTAAAAATGTTGTTAATGTCTTAGTAACTATCTTAATAGAGGAGTAATAACAGATATTAGAAACAAGATAATAAAGACTCAAAGCTGAGCCCAAAGCATTTTCTCCTGCTTTTTGGAATATTCCAGAACTTGGTAGCAGCATTTTCCCCTGCCTAATTATTTCCCGTTCTTCGACACTAGTTTTCCATTTCCAGAGTACACTGTGCTGCTTGGGTTGTTGTTGGGATAGCTAACATGTGTAGACAAGTAGAAATCCTTTGACAAGTAAACCTCTTCCATTCAGATATTTCTAGAGAGGGCTTTTAGGAGTGATTTCACTGCTGTGTTTTATGGTCCTGGGACTATCACAGCAAACTAGATGCACGACCAGGAAGCAGGTCTCTCTGAGAGTCCGCTTGATGCCATGGGAATGAGGCAGTGTGTGTTACTGATCCCAGGGCCCCAGGCAGACTTTGAATCTGAACTAAGGGGGCATATTTTCCTTCTCTATTGAACTATTTTTGCTTAGCTTAAACTTAGCAAGTTTCTTCTCCCCTCACAGATGTTAATTTTGATGATCCATTCAAGATGTTGACTGATTTTCCACTGTGTAGTTCTTGCTTTTCAAAATTTATTTTATTTTATTGCAACTAGTAAACAATCCATTGGGAGACACTTTGAGTAAATACCTGCTCTGTAGAACCCAGTTTTTAACATTATATTTTCAGGTATCCCAAATCTCTTTAGAAAAATAAGATAATTAGTCAATAAATTGAGAAATGACCATTGTTTTTGGGTTTTTTTTGGTTTTTTTTAGATAGGCCATATAAGTTTACTGATAGCTAAATTGAGGTAGAGAAAATTTAACACATTTTTCCCAAAATGAACAAGTGTCATAAAAAATAGGATCCAACAGCAAGGATTTCCTGGGTTCACCATTCTAGTCACTGGGCCTCCATACCATTATTTAATGGAAAGTTAGTTTAAATCGTCCAGGTGAATTAAAATCGGTTCTGATACATGTTTTGATTTCATACTGTGTGTGGGGTCTTGGTTTATGTTAACATGCCTCAGATGTTCAGGGCATTTAGCTGTCAACTGCGACCTTACTCATTTGCAGATTTCTTTAGTTCCTCTGATTTTAGTGTATGACAGTTTAAGATCTAATTTTCAGTGATACGGCTTCACAGCTCAAGACCATATTCTAGTACAGAAAGGATGTTAAAATTTAGATGAATTCATCGATCATTTCAGAGTGATGAATGTTCTCCCAGCAAACATTTGTAGCACGTAAAATGTTTGAGTTATGTCAAATCTGTATATCAGCAAGTTCGTATAATTTAACTTCTGGGGTTATTATCACAGAGACTTATAAATTTAATAGAATTAAATGCAAGGGCACTGGTTTAAACATTACAGCTCTTTAAGGAGGTGGGATTGACTCAATTATAAAAGGAAATATATTTAAAATGAACATGAACACTATCACATCCAATATAGAAGAAAATGATCATTATGGGTTTTGCATATAGCCAGTAGCCATCATATATATCACGCCCTGCAAAACGAGTAGACACAAATAAATTCTAACTTCTAACTACAACATTAGCTTATTTGTATATTTCAGTTAATTCACAAATTGTTGAATTTGATGTGTTTAATATAAAATTTAAAGAATGTTGACTCTGAAGACTTAGATTCCCAATTTTGGTGCCTACATCTAGAAAACTTTTTCGTTTTCAGTGGCTATGGGGTTAAACAACTTTGATGGGCATTTTCAGTTCAGACTAATGGATTGTAAGGGTAATTGTACACATACACCCCTATTTCCGAGTGGTATCACTAAAAATGGAAAATGTAGACACGGAATTATTTTACAGGAAGAAAAGCAGAGAAAACAAGCAGATTTTATTTGCTAATGAATGGCTCTGCTAAGCTCAAGCAGACAAACTTTATGTTTTAAAGAGGCTCGTAGTTATTGTGTTGGTGCTATTGAATTAGAGGTCATTAAAATTATTGTATTGAAAAATATACCAAAATATCTGTATTCATCTTAGATATTCCTTCAGGATACCAGTGAATCAGCATACTTTTCAAACCCAAAATAGATTTCCCAAGTCACAGATTATTTCACATGTTTAGTTCTCTTTGCAGTTAATGAAAGTTTCCTTCAAATGTGAAAGAAAATCTAGCTTGACATTATTTGAATGTGAAATTAGATGACTCTGGTTGGTTGTGCCTTCAAAGTCAAGGGTCTTCTCTTTATGGTCTCTGTAAAAAAAAATAATAATAATAACCAAACTGAGAAATTATTCCGGGCGAAGGTCTTAGTTTCTTAGATGGAAAAAATGACCGAGGATGATACTTCCTCAGAAATCAAGGAGACAATAGTAGTCATGGCTAAATAGAGTAAGATTGGCTCTGTATTGCGTTTCTGAGGCCAAGTTGAAAAAATAATCCAAATGAAAGGTCATGGGGTACATATTTAAAAGAGTGTCTCATGGCTTTAACTCAGAGGCTAAATTCATATTTGTAGGAAAAAAGCCAGTCTGTTGGAGCTAAAGAATAAAATAATTGGCAAGAATAACAAAGAAGAATTTTAGCTAATAAAACCAGATATAAGGAGGTGATGCACACACGTACACATATATGCATACGCATACAACACACATACACGAAAGACAAATGGAAGAAACCAATCTTATGCTCATTGCTCTGTTGCTATTACGGGATGAGTTATTTTGGAATTCCTAAAATAATTCTGTTTTAAATACATACCCTGCACTGAACGTGTAATACCTTTAGAGATTGCTCTGGCAACATATTCTGTAATGCTTGATAGCTTTATAAAACAGAGCAAATAAGACTTGTTAGCTATATTTCATTTAATCGTTCAGTGAATCTCATGTCTCGGTGCAGACATTGTTTTTAGTCCCTGCCTTCTTGTTTGTATAATTTTAATCCACCATGTGATAGAAGAACACAGAGCCCATCAAGACCCTTTTTCTTGCTATCCTTTTTTTTCCATGAAAGTTAACTATTTTAAAATAGTTTACCTACCAAATCCTATGCTCACTAAGTAATAGCTGGTTTTATTTTTCTCCACCCCCTTCTTAGACATAGAGCAATACCCAGCAAAATTTATCTTTTAAATAAATATTCATTAAAATAATTAATAAAGATGTGTATAACAAAAAGTAAAGACAAATCACATTATTTCTGTCAAGGCTTTTGAATATTTAAAATACGTGAAAGGGCCCAATTATAACTTTTCATGCAATCTCTCAAGTGTTAACGTTTCAAGATTACATAAGAAAGTGAATTACTGAGACACGAGAAAAAAATTGAAGGCAATAGCACTGGTTTCAATGGTTACACCGCTTAAAGGGAATTGTGACTTCTGAACAGGGAAACTTTAAATGAAAGCGTTTCTCTGATCATTATAATAGCTGTAACCGAGGTTAATAACTGGCAAGCCCCCGACTAATATATTTAATATGTTTTGCCGAGGCTGAATGTGTGAATAGATAACACGTCTGTGCTAAAAATCTGATTAAGTTCTTCTTCAGATACTCTGATGCTAACTGCTTTTGACATTCCTGGAAGTGAAAGTACTGGAAAAGCCTCAATTGATTTCTTGGCAAGATTTTACATATAGCCAGTAGCCATGATATATAACATCCCCTTCCATAAGAGCCTCAGATGTGTATAGGAATTCTGGCTCAGCATAAAACAGGAGTAGCCAAAATGAGAGATGATGTCCATTTTTACCTGAGAAAAAAAATTATTATAGAGATTTGGAAAAGTCAAATGTAAATAACTGCCCCAAGGTGTTAGAATGTAGACTGTAATAACACAGAGAATGAAAAGTGCTTAACAGAGGGAGGGTGTGAATCATCCCATAATAGTCTCATAATTGACAAAGAGACACTAGAAAATGACAGTGATAGCTTTCAGAAATGAGATGCCAACAGGTAAAACTCCACTGTATATAGCAAATAGTATAACAAAAAATCCTGTGCATAACAAATCCATTGCTATAATCCGGTCACAAAATCAGCAGGGCTACTTGCTGATTGGTTGTTGGTCTGATGAAAGAATTCTCCAAAATATTGTATACGGTATTCCCTGATTCCTGCCCGTATCATAACAATGATTTCCTGTAATACAAGTGTTAACACTTTGCAAACTCTTTGCACTGAAGAAGTTAGAGGCAGAGCCTCGGGGACATCTGAAGCTGAGTGTTTCTCTACTGTATCATAACCTTTTTTTTTTTTTTTTTTTAAACTTTGGGTTTATTTATTTATTTATTTATGGCTGTGTTGGGTCTTCGCCTCTGTGCGAGGGCTTTCTCTATTTGCGGCAAGCGGGGGTCACTCTTCCTCGCGGTGCGCGGGCCGCTCATTATCGCGGCCTCTCTTGTTGCGGGGCACAGGCTCCAGACGCGCAGGCTCAGCAGTTGTGGCTCACGGGCCTAGTTGCTCCGCGGCATGTGGGATCCTCCCAGACCAGGGCTCGAACCCGTGTCCCCTGCACTGGCAGGCGGACTCTCAACCACTGCGCCACCAGGGAAGCCCTGTATCATAACCTTTATTTATTTATTTTTATTTTTAAATTTTATTTTATATTAGAGTATAGTTGATTTACAATGTTGTGTTATCATAACCTTTAAAGTAAAGATTTCCTGAAAACTCCCTCCATTCTTCCAGTCTCAGAAAGCCCAGTCACACATCTGGGCCTGAAATGGTCCAGGAGCTTCATCAACCAATCAGTGACCAGATAGCTGTGGAACATCCACAAGGTACTAGGCAGCCCAATGATCACATTGATCTCTGCTGACAATGGCTGGAGTTTACAGTGCACGTGAGATTCGTCCTAAGTTCAGAGCCCTAACTGTTAACAGTTGATCTATTGGAAGGATCAGCATAAACTGTTTCTCCCCAACTTCCACAGCCTGGCAATGCTATTTTTAGTCTAGAATTCACTGTAAGAAAATCCATATAGGGAAACAATTCGAACGTCCTTGGGGATGGGGGTGAGTGAAGGTGCATCATTATGGAAATTTACCAGTTGTATTGAATA
Organism: Balaenoptera musculus; assembly: GCF_009873245.2. Classification (NCBI taxonomy): domain Eukaryota; kingdom Metazoa; phylum Chordata; class Mammalia; order Artiodactyla; family Balaenopteridae; genus Balaenoptera; species Balaenoptera musculus. The sequence goes on along the minus strand of NC_045806.1, from coordinate 115,716,236 downwards.
TATATTGGGTGTTTGACACCATAGTTTTCAGCAGATCACATTAAGACCATGTTTATATGTCCTAGCAAGGTAAACTTGAATGCAGTGGGAAAATGGTTTTCAATTATATGAAGAAAAGATATAAGTTGAAGTGCTTTAGAAGTTTTATAAATGTGCAACTCTTTTTAAAAAATCTCCCACCTGGGTAACAGATGGATTACAGTGGATTCAACCGACCAAAGCTTCAAGGTATATCAAACTCACATGTTTGGACAATGACATGGGGACATCCTTCCCTCCATTTTTCTGTAATGTCATGCTGCAGTAGTAGGTAGGCATAGCAAAGAGAAACAATACTGGCCCATAGATAGAGATGCACCTTCTTGGAGTTACAATACGCAAGAGATATTAACATCTGATCTTTTGGGGAATACCAAGTGCTCATTTACCCAGAATGGAATTCATTTCCTACCAGTGATTTTCATCACTGATGAGGAAATGGAGCGAGGTTTTGAAGCTACCATCTCCTCTTGCTCTGAGGTCCCTGTTACCCAGGGACCATTTCTCTCTGATTAGATGGCTGGTTAGAGAGGCATTTAACACTAGAGACAGCAAGTGGATAAAAAGCACATTTATTAAAGCTGTTTATTATATTTTCATTCTTAATATCCTTACCAGCAAGGGAAGCCACCTAGCCAACTGACTTTGTTTCTTTGTACTCCTCTATTCCCAAAGAGAATTATTTGCTCAGACAAAAAAAGTTCTGCTTCCAGTAGGGCTGCCCATAAATCAAAGCATTATTTGTGTCACAAGGGTATTTGAATCTCACAATTCTTAAACTTCATGTAAGATAATAGGCTCAGGAAACACATTAAGTGCCATTGTCTCTGATCTAGGCATGAGACTTTATTCAAACCAGTAATTAACCTGGAGAAAAGAGATCAACAGAACCATGATGGGTGGTTTTGCTCAGTACTTTTCTTTGCTCTGGACCTTGGCCTGATTTCTGTCCACACTGAGGGCACGCAGAGCAGCGTTTTATTTTACATGATTTGGAAGCTCCTTCTGTGTGCCTTCTCTCCAGATTCTGACGGGGGTCTTTTTCCACTCCATAATTCATCCTTTTATTTGCCAATCCTCAACAGCAGCTGCCTTGAACCTCTCAAGCCTTGGCAAGACGGCTGGATTTCAGCATCAAGGTGAGGGTGGGGGGTGTTTTGTTTTGTTTGTTTGTCTTTCAACATCTATAACACACTCCCTTCCCCCTCTCCGTGTCCTCAAGTCCATTCTATTTCCATGGTTCCTGCTGTCGGAGAGGTAAGGGCTCTGGTCTCCTAGCTTGCTCCTTTGTGTGGACACAGAGAGGCAGTTTGGCAACCAGCTGGCTGGATGGTAGTGTTGTTCTTGTAATTGTGTACCGCCCAAACATCCAAAGGATGCAAGCAAACTGGTGAGGAGTAATAACAGTAAAGAAATAGAAGAATTCCAGATGTTTTTGAAACAATTCTGGTCTAGGTTTGTTTCAGAACTTTCCTTCTGACGGCCGGGACACCTCAGTCTTGTTAGTTTCAGGGAACCAAAATGAAAAAGGAAACACTCTTTCTTCCACAAGGTTATTAGTACTCTCTGAAATTCTGAGTAGGCTGTAAGGGCGATGCTCCACCCTCAGGGGTCAACAGTGTGGGAGCACCTGGCCCAGGCACCGTAATCCCTGTTCCCACCGTAGTGGTAAAGATCTGCCATAATATGGCAGAAATTCAATGAGTCCGTAGAGGAGATTATATGATGGCAGATCTTTTCAAATAAGTTTACCATCACTGCTTTTTTTTTTGCCCATTTGTGCTAATATTCATACAGGTAGCTCTGCAAACAGGTTTTAGATTGTTCGATCACATACCTAAAGCTCAGGCTCTCCTGTTATTTTACTTAGAATTTTCTGTCAGAATATTTGACAAAGTGTTTTTTTTTTGTGGCAAATATAGAAGCATTTATACAATAGTCTTTTTATATGATCGATCTTCCTTTTGGGAGAGGGAAGTACTTGGCATTTTTGTCAGGATAATTGTGAGCTGCCTGAGTTTAAAAATTGGAACCATAATGAGATTTGATTGGTACTGTGATAGGGTGATTACTGTACTGACTAAATGCTGATATAAAAAAGCATGCTGACCTAAGTGTCCATCAACAGATGAATGGATAAAGAAGATGTGGCACATATATACAATGGAATATTACTCAGCCATAAAAAGGAACGAAATTGAGCTATTTGTAGTGAGGTGGATGGACCTAGAGTCTGTCATACAGAATGAAGTAAGTCAGAAAGAGAAAAACAAATACCATATGCTAACACATATATATGGAGTCTAAAAAAAAAATTGCTCTGATGAACCTAGGGGCAGGACAGGAATAAAGACGCAGACGTAGAGAATGAACTTGAGGACACGGGGAGGGGAAGGGTAAGCTGGGACGAAGTGAGAGAGTGGCATGGACATATATACACTCCCAAATGTAAAATAGATAGCTAGTGGGAAGCAACTGCATAGCACAGGGAGATCAGCTCGGTGCTTTGTGACCACCTAGAGGGGTAGGATAGGGAGGGTGGGAGGGAGACGCAAGAGGGAGGGGATATGGGGATATATGTATACATATAGCTGATTCACTTTGTTACACAGCAGAAACTAACACACCATTGTAAAGCAATTATACTCCAATAAAGATGTTAAAACAATAAATAAATAAATAAAATAGATAACCAACAACCTACTGTATAGCACAGGGAACTCTGCTCAATACCCTGTAATAACCCAAATGGGAAAAGAATTTGAAAAAGAATAGATACATATATAAGTATAAGCGAATCATTTTGCTGTACACCTGAAACTAACGCAACATTGTTAATCAACTGTACTCCAATATAAAATAAAGATTAAAAAAAAAATTGCCATTCACCAAAACCCAACTTTACTCTCCATAGTAGAAGGTAATTGTAGACATGTTGTTGCACTTTAAAACATAAAAAATACTTAAATTTGAACGATATTAAAATAATAAATTGTCAAATTTATTCCTTATTATGAAGAAAAAAAAAGCATGCTGAAAGAAGATGGACAATTAGTGGGTTTGGATTTTTACTTTGCTTTAATCATCCATGCCTAATTGAGTGTTTATTATTATTGTTATTTCCTGGAGTGTTGTTATGCATCGTTGAATGGTGACTTAAGTCATCCTTTGAGAGGCTTTACAAACATACATTCTAGCATTTTTCTATGTGTAACTGCTTAATCCTGAAGTATAGGTGTCATTCGTACAATTTCTGAGTCATTCCTTTAATATGATATAATTTTTCTAGCTAGCAGTATATAGATTTCATCAAACCCAGATTTCAGTAATCCAAGAAATTCTACCAAGACCTCACTATCATTTGTATAGAGATCTCTCTATATGAAATGTGTCATAATAGTTTGAGAGAACAACCCACTGATTTACTGAGTAAATAGCATCTATTAGTAGTTAAATCCTGATTTTTATATGGCTCAGCAGTCCTCAGCCTGAGGGATCTCAAACTTCATCTGGTGTTTTCAAGTTAGGGGAAACGAAAGTAGGACCCACTGTGAAAAAACCTGGAAAGTCTCATCAGCAAGTTGCTCATTTCTGGCACATTAGTTAATTACTTCACAAATTGTTCATCGTGTTCCCATTTCACTTTTATAAGCCCAATAACACTTTCTTTTTCTGAATGTTACCAACATTTAATTTCTTAATGAATCAATGACTATTTCATAGGTTATAAATTAGCATATGGCTTCACCCAATTGAGTGGCTACACTGCATTTTCAAACATTTGTTAGAGCATTACGGGAAAATTGAAGCCAACCAGGATCACTTTTGCGTAAATAATGTATTTTCTCTTAGAATTTAAGATAAAACTTTGTTCTTAAAAGTTAGCAGCAAGACATTAAAAAACAATAACATTTTTCATGGAGAGTTTATCTAAGTACAGCAGTAATAGAGAAAATTTGTCTTTTTTTATGAGATTTTATTAAACCTTTATTTGTTGTTATTGTTGCCACCAAACCCATTACCATTTCATCATGAACCAGTGTTTCATTCGATATACTGAGGAAATTAATCTTTCAGGAAGCCATATACAGAGCTGCTTTACCAGAATCCATGATGAGTCAAAAGTTCATGGGGGAACCTTGATATAAATGTACTGTTTCTGTAAAGGAGCATCCCATTTGAGAGAATTCAGTTTGTGTCATGAGAAAGAAACTTCGTTATAAAAGGAGTTTTATTCTAAGTTTTTCCTGTCTCTAGGACCCTATGGGTAGAATTATAGAGACAACCCAGTGTAATAATAATATCAAAATGCATAATATAAAATATGGTGATTTCTTCTTTCCGAACCCTATTGCTTACATCACTGGTATGTGTATGTAACAAACGATCAGGAAGAACTACTATATTTGGGTTACGATGTTATACTGCTGAATTAAATGCAAAGTCAAAATAGGTATATTCTGTGACAACAAATAAACCAAAAAAGAGTAATGTGAAATTCGTCCTTTTGTCCGTTAAAAGTGTTTTGATTATTGTGGCCTAGAGTCACGCTGAAAGAATTCACGGTTCCAGAAGTCGTAGGTATGTACGTAATGTTTATATGTGAGGCAGTGTGGCCAAGAAATATTAAGTGTCTTTCTTGCAACATACGTGAACTTTTCTTTAGTTGTTTTACACATCTCAGTCTTCTGTGGAATTTCAGCATCACCACCTCTGATACAATCTTGTGGCAGATTCATATATTTTCCAGAGGTCTTAGAAAGTTTTTCTTGCCGTTATGATACCGACTGTAGTCCCCAGAGCAATTATGTGGCCATCCCACTCAATTCAAGGGCAAATTGTTCCTCCAGACAGTTTTATTTTATCTCTTTGTGGTTGCTCAAAGAAGCTTCCTTACCAACTCAATTTTCATTCCTGCTTTTAATTGAAATTTTCTTTTATAAGAATACCTAGTAGTTCATTTTCCCTTCAAGTGTGACATTCTGAATTCAAATGAGATAGACTATCTTGTTTGTTTTTGCTTCATTGTTTGTTTTGTCTTCAGTCGTTCCCTTCTCTCCTGAATTGCTCACGGGAGAACTTACAGTCTTCAAATTTTTATTTAGCAAAAGTCCCTTGACAGAAGCTGGATTACACATCCTTAAGGCCCTACTCTGTTTGGCTTCATTAAGCCAATTTTAAATACAGAGATTAAAGAAGTACCTGATAATATCAGACAATTTCCTTGTAATGTTACAACCTTATAAAAGCCTGTAGAAGCATCACAGGGCCTCACTTTGTGTTCTCAGAGCAGAATGTGTGTCATATTTTCATGTACCTCTTTTATTCCCCAGATGTTTCTTTTGTGTAAATCGGGCACCCCCAAACCATATTTTAAGCTATTTGTGGATAAGAATGGTGCCCTCTCCTTTTATATTTCCCCCCATACCACATTCATTACTAATACCTGATAGACACTTTACTAATATTTAGTAAATGATAGAAGATGGTAGAAGAACATTTCGCTATGTTAGAGGCCAAAGATTGAGAGAAAAGAAATGATTTCTTTCATTTACATAATAAGAGATGACTGAATCAAGAGTGACACAGTTTAGTAAGGAACCATTTGGAGAGCCAGACTACATGTGGGTTTCCCCCTTCCTCATGGAGGCTTGCGTGTTTACCAAGTCTCTGTCACCATTCCAAAATAGTGATGAATAAAATGCCACTTGGTTAATCATGTCCTTTTTATTATACGTGAGAAGCGCTGGTTGAACAAGTAGTCATGTCACAATTGCACGGGGAGTTACAAGGTGAGCGCACTGAGCTAGAAGGCTGAGGAAAGTCAGCCTTCTAAGGCTGCATCTTCTAAGCCCTGTTCAAATGAATGTATGAACTCAGGCAGCTCCCTTCTTTATATTAAATGAGAAAATTACATTTGATCCCTATGACTCCTGGAATCTATTTTGCAAGCCATAAATGCCTCAAGTTTGCATCCATCGTTAAGTTTTTTCATAAAATCCTCAGCAGTGGTGTTGAGTAGAGTGCAGATCTAATGAGCGCTCCTCAGTACTGTTTGGCGGGGGATCATCTTTGAAATAGATGGGTTGTACCTGGGGAAAGGAACAGTTTTCTACTTGTGACCAAAACAATTGTCATTGGTTTCTAATGAATCTTTCATGATAACATTATTTTCTTTCTCTCTGCCTTTCATTATCTGGTTTATTTATATAAAAGTACCGTTAGGATTCCACTGGGGACATAATTGGGCTTGACCAATAAAGGATGACTGTTTGTGTCTTCTAATTGCCTCCGCTTAATGGTCCTGCTCTTCATCCCGCTGAACTGTGGAAAATGTCACATTTCCATGGTCTGTGACTCATATAATAGATGAATGTGTGAATGGTGTCAAAATATGGCAATTTGCTTTATATAAAGGGAGGTAGACAGCTTTTGAAAATGGTAAGGTACATAACTAGGTATTTCTCAACTGAGAAAATTTCTCATTTGGGCTTAGAAATAGGCTTCTGTGGTGCACTCAGTTATTACATCACCTAATGAAGGGCTCACTTGCCTAGCCTGTGTTCTTGCCCACTGGTAATGACCCAGGAAACAAGTCAAGTGGACTCAAAGCTTGAATCTCATTACCCCATACAACAGGAGAAAATACATGATTTCCTCCCTCTGTTAATATCAGGTTTTTGTTTGTGCTGGCTTGTTTAGTTTCCCCCATAGTGCAGTCTTCTAAACATTTGTTCTTTCTCTTTTCATGCAATTTGAATTAATGTGGGTAATTGTGGTAGTTAGAGGCTTTCCTCTCTCAGATAGTAATTATCCATTCTATACTTTCATTCCAAACCCAGTAAAACAGTATTTGAAAACTTGATATTTATCAAAAGGGATCTCTGAGCATAACTGAATATGCACGATTTAACAAATATATAATCAGAGGTCAAATTAAAACAAATTTACCCCCAAAGTTACCCTAGTTATATACTATGTTAACAGGTTTTGTTAGTGTTACTACAAAATATCAGCAAGCTTCTGATATATTCATGGGAATTTTCTCTCTTCTACAAATTTATCAAGTCATGATTCCCTAGAATTTATATCACTTTTTCTGGCAAGAAAACATGCTTGAGATTTCTTTGGAGGAATTGTTAGCAGATAAAACATCCAAACATTGGTGGTCTGAAGGGAGAGAAAGGTCTAATGTACCAGATTTGACTTAGTTTTGCTTATCTATTCCTTTATATTGAATTTCCTCGAGAATCAAAAATGCTGGCCTTTGGGATTTCTGAAAATTAAACCCAAGGAGTTCTGTCCTATTCCCTCGTAAACGAGCCAGGAAAAGCTGTTTCATAGTTTGTAGTCTCCTTTCTTTCATCGATCTCTACATGGCAGTAAAATTAAAGATAACTTTTAGAGGACATAGAATCTGTCATAAAATTCCTATTTCTGCACAAATTATTTCATTGTAGAGAAACACAGTAAGATCAATATTCCCAGGTCCCTTCTTTGAAAATATATTTGAAGATGGAGATGTATATAATTCTGTTAGAAACTGTGAGGATTCTGGGCACATTTAACTTGTAGGACTACGCTGAAGAGTTCATGATGTAGCTTTCTACTCTCAATAGTTTTTTTTCTGTCTTAGGGAGACAGCGCACCTCAGTGGTACAATCTTTAGGGGCAGTGTAAATATTCCTTAGACATGGCAATGCTTCAAGTTTCCTATCTCATAATACATTTATAAGAACGTAGGGGAAAGAATTATAACATCCTTATTTTCCATGTTCATAGGCTCACGGAAAATAGAGGACTAGGAGAACCCACACCTGAGACACAATACAAACATCTTAAGCATGTCCATCCTTCACTATAACTTGCCCGCTGTGTGACCTTGGGCAAGTTACCTTTCATTTCTGACCTTCAGATTCCTCATCTAAAACATGGGGTATTATTGGGTTGGCCAAAAAGTTCGTTCGGGCTTTTGTAATATGAAAAACCCGAACGAACTTTTTGGCCAACCCAGTACATATTTCTGGGGTTCATGAAGGTTACTTCTGTGAATTGTCTGACATAGATAGGTGCTCAACAAATGTCTGCATCCCCATCACTGTGGTTGAACGAACATTGGACTTAAGGCATCCTTCTGTGTAACAAAAGTTTTGGAAACTTTTCATGAGGTTCATGCAATTGTAGAATCTAAAATTTAATTTTAGCATATAAGTGCAACTTATGAAAAGGCAATCAGGTTTTTTTTTTAGTGTTTTATGAAACTTTTTAATAAAGAAAACCGTCTCTTGTGGGTGCTTTGTTATCCTGTTTTACTTGGTTGAGTGTACTTCTTTGCTCATTATGAGCTGAAAGCTCTTCTAAGTTAAATGAACTGAAGAATATCAGTGGAAAAAAACAAAAAAACACTACACTCATGCAAGTTCATGTTATATAAGTCTGGGACCATTTCAGAGCTCAGAATTTCCATGGCTCACCTATCTATCATGAAAACCATATGGTCCAGTCATAAATGTGCACAAATAGGGCATCGTGATAGTTTCACAGTCAGCGCTTTCCTCTTTCTAGCTTTGATTTCGACCCAATATAGGTGTGAGCGGTATAGCCATTTATCAAAAGGAGCACAGAACACATGAAAGATACTAAAAGAAAAACTGACATGACTGAATCTAACTGCTTAGTTATCCATTTCACAGGATAATTTATTTGGAACGCAGCTTTATTTCCTAAGATATCATCCCATAGTTCATCACCAGCTCCACTCTTCTGTTTTGCAGAGATGTTCTATGAGTGCATGGCTCTAACAGGCCGTGCATGATGTAGTGAAGTATGAAAAGCTCTCTGGGAAAGAATCAACTAAATTTGAAAGAGCCATTTGCAATGTTAATCATATTCCCCCCAACCTTTTAAGTTTCTGATTGGCTGATTTATGGGTAGGAATTCATAATTTTGTGAATTCCTTATAAGGAAATCACTACCGTCTCCACAAAAGTGATCTACTCAAATTCAGATAATATACCATTTTCCCTTTACAGCCTACCTTTTTTATAGATAGGGAGACTGAGGGACCAGTTAAGGGTTTCTGAATTCAGTGACGCATACTGGGGAAGAAAACATGTATTCATGGAAAGAAATCATTGCTAGACATTTAACTGGGTTTTCCAAGTGCATTAATCCCATCCACTTTTTGACATGCTTTCGAACCTCGAATGGCCCCATAAACCTTGCCTGTGCCAGTGTCAGCTCACCCTGTTTTCTTAGGCTGCCGGGCTATCAGATCTTGTAAGGACCAAATAGCTGCTGCAGGTTCACTGAAGTATGGGCTTTTTAGCTTTTTCCTCTCTATGTTTTTTTCTGCTGTCTCTAATCTTTGGTCACCCCCAGTACCTCTATACTAAGCCATTCTGCTGCAGATTGAAGATGCTTTTATTCATTCAAAACAGATATTTCTCATCTAGAGCAAAACCTTTCATTAATAGTCATGATGCCTTAACAACTAGCATGTATTTTCTCCATAATTTAACAAGAGCCTGAATTATTACAAAATGCAAAGATTGAGAAGGTACAAGAACAAAAACAAAACCTCTTAGAGGATTCAGGCCCCATCTCTTGGCTCTCATTTCCTAGAAAAGAGACACATACCCCAAAGGATTAAAAAATGGTTATTACTGCATGGTAGAATCATATGTGATTCTTATTTTTACACCTTTATCAAAGTTTCTAAAATTAATTTTTTTATATTACCTTTATAAAAGATAAAAAAGCAAAACAGGGTGTCCTTTAGACAGTGTCTAAGCTACGTCAGCTTTTCACTCCCTTTTGTTTGTGTGTTGATTTAATTAATATGTGACATTGTCACTAAGGTGCACATTAGACGATCAGAATTGCCTCGATGTGAAAATATATTAATTAAATAATAAGAGAAAAATCACAAGAATTTTCCTTTCACAGAATTATTGTTGCGTGTGGTATAGCGTGTAGTTTCAAATGTAGCAGATGACTATTAGGATTTCTCAAGGTTTTCATGACAAAATCATGAGTAGTTCAAATTTAAGAGAGATTTAGATTTCATTTATCTTTTGCCTTTGTGTAGAGTAAATCCTATTTCTTGGACTAGGCAACTAGGACTTTTTAAAAAAATATGTATATCTAACAAACTTCCTGTTTGGAGCTATCACAATGCTTGAGCTCTGCTTTTGCATCATACAAAGTCTAGTTTGCTTCATTGGGAAGAAAAGGGCATGAGAGAGTAGCCATAGAATTAACGGGCTCATAGCAGCAGAAGTTAGCAAGTAGCAAATTGATAGGAACAGTGAACTGATTATTTGGGAAAATGGCAAGGGTTTGGGGTGGTCTTCGGAATCATAACCGTGAGAACTCCCAAGTGTTTTTTTTCTCCATTCTTAGTTTACCCTTGGGCCATACACCGCTTTTTAGTCCTCCTTTGATTGTACCTTCTTTGAAGAGGAGGTAAGGGGAGTGTTTCTTGTGTTAGATTATCATTCTCTCCAACACTACTATCCATTGCCCCTTGACAAACACCCTCCCACATTACTCTTGCTGTAAATCTTGATGATTTCAGTGTCCGTGTAGATGACTCTCAAGTGCTCTGACCTCTCAGTTCCTTGAACTTTTCTTCTCCAATGATCTTGTCCATCCTACCTCAGCCATCCACTCTTAAGGAAAACGTTAGACTATCATTCAAAGTAGCCTTTCCCCCCAACGCAATTTCAAGCATCCCATTCTTTGACTACCACCTTCTGCCTATACAGTTCATTCTTTCTAGTCCCCAGACTCTAACAATTCCATTTCCTCACTTTTCTCCTTCCCCTGCTTAGGTGACACAATTCATCACGATAATCACTCTTTCATACACTATCAATTTAATTCAGCTTCCCCTCTCTCCCCCCATTGTTAATCACTGGCAACACCCCCGCCCTCGTTAAATTCACATCTTTGCCAATTCGACATCTGTACAAGTGCTGCTGGAGGTGAACACAATGCCACTATCTGATTTCACTTTAAATTCTTGTTGTTGTTTTTTTTAAGATCTTTATTGGAGTATAATTGCTTTACAATGGTGTGTCAGTTTCTGCTTTATAACAAAGTGAATCAGTTATACATATACATATGTTCCCATATCTCTTCCCTCTTGCACTTTAAATTCTTGATCATTGGTGGACCATCCATGCTGCCCAGTAAGCCTACTACACAGATGAATTGCTGACTTGACTTTGTTTTCTCATCTGTAATATGGGGATAGTAATAGAAAACTAAGTCATAAGGTTGAGGGATTTAAATATGTTAGCATATATAAAGCCTTCTTCTTCTACCTCCTTTTCCATATTAGTATTAGTATTTTAGAATTTCCCTAGTTGAATTACTTGTATACCAAGCTACTTAATTGTTTCATACTTCTTTCTCCTGAAATCCTGAATGTCTCCTCCCGCTCTTCAGGCTAAGATTCTTGTTTCACAGAGAAAATAGAAAATAAAATTTCCCTTGTACTTCCACCAGCTTATCTCTTACCCACGTATATCTGTGCCTACATACTCTGCCTTTCCCCCCCTGTTATTACGTCACTTTTTCCTTGCTCCTATATAAAGCCAGCCCTTACAATTTTCCACTGGATTCAATCCCACATCTCTTACTCAAGATGATCGCTCCAGAAATGATCACCCCTCCCTCCTATGTCATCATATTTTCCTAACGTATAATCCCCATCAGCATACAAACATGCTCTCATTTTTCCCATTTAAATAAGGAAAATCTCCCTTGATTATACATCCCTCACCAGCTACCAATCCATTTATTAGTTTCCTGTTACAGCACAACCCCTCAAAGAATTGTATGTGCATCTCCCCTCATCTTCTCTCATTCTCCCTTAAACCTATTCCAGTCTGGCTTTTGCCAGCGCCCCCCTCCATTATTCCACCCAATTACTCTTCTCGAAATGACCAGTTACCTCCACATTTCCAAATCTAGTGTCCAGTCCTCACTGTTCCTCTTATTTGACCTAACCCTGGTGGTGGCTGCAATTCACCACCCCTTCCTCCTAAAAACACTTTCTTCACTTGGCCTCCAGGATACCACACTCTCTTGGTTTTTCTCCTCCCTCACTGGCCAATCCTTCCAAGTTTCCTTTGTTGGTTCTTTCTTATCTTCTTCACCTTTAGACTTTGGTGGGCCCCAGGACTCAGTTCTTGGATCTGTTCTTTATCTATATTTACTCTCTTGATGTACTGCTCTCATGACTTGTAAATACTATCCATATATGGGTGACTCCCCAAATCCTCCAGCCTGGACCTCTTATCTAGAATCTAGAATCTTATTTCCAATTGTTTCTTTAACATCTCCATTTCGGTGCATAATTAGCATCCTTCAGTTAGCTTGTCCAAGTAGAAATATTCATATCCCTTCCCCAGATTTGCTCTACCCCACAAGCTTCTCCATCTCAATAAAGTGGCAACCCCATCCTTCCAGTTGCTTAGGTTAACGTCCTTGGAGTTGTCTTTGTCTTTCCTTTCTCTAACATTACACACCCAGTGCATCAGCAAATCTTGGCTTTTGCTTCAGGATATATGCAACTTGAGAACCAAGCCAGTTCTCATCGCCTCCATTTCTACCTTTTAGGTTCCCTCTCTCATACCCGGATTATGGCAACAGCCTCCTAATTAGTCTTCCTTCTTACGTCCCGTGCTTCCCCACTCTATTCTCCACTCATCCTTTTTAAATGTAAGTCAGATCGTATAATAACTCCTCTGTTCAGATTCCTCTAATGGCTTCTTCAGGGCAAACTTCAGAGTCCTTAGTATGGACTGTAAGACCCTCTGTGACATGGTCCCCCAGCTCTCTGTCTGACTGCACCGTCCCCATACTCACTAGCTTCTCACTCACCACTCACTATGCTCAGGTCACGGTGGCTTTCGTGCTGTTCCTTCCTCACATCATGACAAGCCTCCCCTGCTTTAGAACCTTCACACTGGCTGTTCCTTCTCACTGGACTCCTCTTCCTTAGATAGACCCACTGCTCCCTCTCTCACTACCCTCAGGTCCCTATTCAAATATCACCTTATCAAAGAAACGTCTCTAATTTATTTATTTATTTATTTTAAATTAATTTTTATTGGAGTATAGTTGCTTTACAGTGTTGTGTTAGTTTCTGCTGTACAGTGAAGTGAATCAGCTATTCGTATACATATATCCCCTCTTTTTTAGATTTCCTTCCCATTTAGGTCACCACAGAGCATTGAGTAGAGTCCCCTGTGCTCTACAGTAGGTTCTCGTTAGTTATCTACTTTATACATATTAGTTAGTATATATATATGTCAATCCCAATCTCCCAGTTCATCCCACCCTCCCTTCCCTCTTTGGTATCCATACGTTTGTTCTCTACATCTGTGTCTCTATTTCTGCTTTGCAAATAAGTTCATCTGTAAAGCTTCCCTAATTTAAAATAGCACATTGTCCCCCTTATTCTCCATCTCCCACTGTCCATAATTTATGTAGTACGTATAAATAGGTCAAATCATGATAAATATGTTCCATGTATATTTGTTGAATAAAATGTTTATTTGTATGTTTTTTGTATCCATATACTAGAACATAAATTATACGCAGGCAAGAATTTTGTTTTGTTCACTGTTTCTGTTGAATGAATATGTACATGTTTATTTATTGTCTCTCTCTACTAGAATGTCAGCTCCTTGAGGGCAGGGTCTTTATTTTGTTCAGTGACCTATTTTCAGTGCCTGGAACAGTGCCTGACATACAATGGGTGCTCAATAAATATCTATTGAAATATTTAATTAATTGATTAATTAGGTCAGGCTTGAAACAACTTCCAAGGGTAATGCTTAAACTCAAATCAGTATGATGGATAAATATCCAAGTTCTGTATGAGGAAGACATATTGATAAATGTTGCCTATGTTTGTAAGATTCATAATTTTATCCTACTCCATTATATGGAAATGGTGATTTATTTAAAAAACTGGTAAGTATAAATAGGAAAAACAGAGGTTTTTCTGGCTAAGAGTATCCCACTGTATGAAGTGGAGATGTCATTCAGCCTAATTTATGTTGAACTCCTATAGTCCAACCATTGACTCCTTTCTCATTTGTTTAGAGTTGTTGCTAGGAAACACTATGAGTATTTTAAGTATACATTTATTTCCACTAAGAGTTATATAATCAAGTTTAATATCTTTTAATATCCTTTATGATGATGTAGATTAATAATGGAAATGATGGTGGTGGTTGGTGGTGGTGATGGTGGTGATGTGGGTGTGTGTGTGTGTGTGTGTGTGTGTGTGTGTGTGTGTGCCACAGCTAAAGAACAACTTTGAGACTTGCTGTTCAATTCACACACACACACACACACACACACACAAAACCCACTCACTACTAAAAAAGAATTACGAAGTGGGTCAGTCTTATAAAGTATTTTTTTAAAGAGATGCGATAACACCTGTTCCCTAGATTAACTCAAACTATGCTTATTCCTTTTTTGGTAAGGGTCCTGAGATGACCTGATTTAATGAAATGATGTATAATTAATGTCTCAGTTGTTTACATGTGAATTCCAGAAAAGTTTGTTCAGAGGTACTTTTTTACTTCTATTTTTTATTTTATATAAAAATGAAAAGAAGTTAAACATCACCACAAACTCACCACCCAGAGATTTCAGTGTCTGTCACCCATATGCCTCTTTATGTATATATGTATACACACATATATGTACTTTGTTGTACATAAATGTGATAATTCTGTATGTGCTGTTCTGTAACTTGCTTTTTTCACTTACATCTTGTGCACATATTTTGTCAGTAAATGTACATCCATATCATCATTTTTAAAAGCGGGTAATATTCTGTTGTATGTATGCACCATAATTTGCTTATCCAGTCCTCTATTGATGAATGTTTAGAATGTTTTCTTTTTTATTGTTGTCATAAAACAATCTTTATGCATACATTTAAAAAATTTGATTAACAAATATTTTTAAAGTTTCTTCTTCAGTGTCATTATTTTGTACTCATGTCTAAATTGATCATGAAACAAGGATAAGTTTCTCCCCATTCTGTTTTTAAGTTACTGTAAATTTCAAAGTAGTGAAATTTGAATAAATGAGATTTTACTCTGTACTTTACCCCAGAACCCTCTCTTAAAGTATATTCAAAGGGAATGAAAGGGCTCATTAACAGATAGAGCTATTTGAGTTAAAGATCAAATTTGTTGAACATTTTCACTTAAATATACCAATCTTATCTTCTTGACATTTTTTGCTATATTTGATGCTGACAATAAAAACTCTGGAATAAGCTATAATTTCTGCATCCATGAATATTCAGGTCTGAAAATGAAAGAAGAATATGACAGGTTTGCATGTAGCAACTTGCCACCCACACATTTCTTTCCTTTCTGATTCTGACACTTCAGCCTTTGAAACAGTTCCCATGAGCAATACTGAGATTCAGACTATTTAGATCTAAAGGAAAAAACACAAGATCTTCTACTGCTTGTCTCCGCACCTGGGAACCTCTTTGAAGGAGTGCTGAAATGTACATCATGCTGTTATTTGTTATGCACACAGGAGAAATCCTAAAGGTATTTTTAGGGAGAAGCCGGAAGGGGAATCTAGAGATAGTAAGGACAGCATGGGGTCAGGGGTGGGGGAGGGAGCCCCAATCCACATTATTAAAGTGACATATTTCCAATATATTCTTGTCAGTGTACATGTAGATTGTATGTTGCATGTCACTTTCATGCAAAGGTATCACATTTCGTTCTCAGCTTTTAGAAGAAATCCAGTAAGACAGAAAAAGAGAGAGAGACCTCTTTGCTGAAAAAAGTCTAGGTTTAGCGTCAGGTGAGGGGGTTACTGGTAGTTGTCTGAAGTAGACTGGATCCTTTTAACATTACTTTATTCTGTGCCATATAGAACAAGCCTAAGTCCATAGGAGTACTTTTCCTTCCTCGCCATCCAAAACTCACTGCAATAGCGATAAGATTTTTTTCGTCCTTCATCAAAGAGTATTAATATTGTGACAGATTTACAGGTCATTCAGTTCAACCTCCCTCTCCCAAAAGAAATCCTTTTCTTCCTTTTCAGGGCCAAGCCCTCTATCTTTCCCTTGATTGTGTCATTTCCCAAAGCCATGTAGACCTAGATCCATCAATTATTCTTTTTCCCATACTTTAACTATCTCCTTGACCACTAGCTTTTTCCCATTGGCATACAGATCATTTCAGGAGTCCAACCCTAAAAAGTCTCTCCTGGGACTCTGTTTCCCTCTCAGACTGTCTCTTTCCCTTGATAGCCAAGAGCCAACTTCATCTTTGCTTGGTCTGTTTTCTTATCTACTTCTTAATTCCTCAATGCTTTTTACTTTATCTTCTGCCCTTATTACTATCCTTAAACTCCTCTTGCTAAGGTCACCAGTGACCACCAAACAAAATCCACTGTTCCCTTCAGTTCTCACCTTATTTCTTCTTCATGCAGCATTGGACTAGATTCATCACCTCCTCCTCATGGAAACGAACTCTTCTCTTTGGCTTTCCCAACACTCCTTTCTCTCTATTTTTCTTTTGATTCCTCCCTTTCCTTCATCTCTTCTTAAATGTTGGTGCCGTCACTAACCCCCAGGTTTCAGCCTCAATGGCTGTCTTCTTTTCTGCACATATTCTCAGATTATTAAATCTATTCGCAGGCTCCAGTTACCATCCATATGCAAACAGCTTCCCTCTTGAGAACCAGACCTGTATATCCAACTGGCTACGGCATCTCTACAGTTGTCTATTGCTAATGGCTTTTCAGACTCAAGATAGCCAACAATGGCGTCGTGGTCTCTATCTCCAAAATAGAACAGAATAACCCTACTTCTCACCCTGTGGCAACAGCTTTTTGATGTCCTAGGTTGAAGCAGGCTCCAGCATCATTAATAAATGACACTTAATATTTGCCTTCAAGATGCTTGCAGAGGTTAAGAGGGAGGGCTCTGTCAGGCGACATGGATTGGAGACCCAGCTCAGCTGCTTATAAGGTTTCTGATTTTGGATAAAGAAATTAATCTTTCTGTCCTTTAGTTTCCCTATTTCTAAAATGGGGGTAATAGTAGTATAGACCTCATGGAGTCCTTACACAGGCACAGCATTTGACAGTGTTAAAAGCACAGAGAGGTAATAAATGTTCAATCTTATTATTTGCTGGTACAGTCCGTATAGGGACACGCTGACTTCAGCCTATAATTCTTGGAAGACGCTGAGGATCTTATCATGTATTATATTGTCAGATTTTGCCTTTTTTCTAAGACTGAATTAAAAAGATTTATAGAAAGTCCAAAAGTACAGTTATTCACAGGGGACAAACTGATCTACAAGGTCTCGGTCTCCCCTCATCAGCCAGTACTCGTCACTGCAGCAGGACAATTCCAAAGGAAAAGGGAACTCAACGAGCCATCCATTTCCACCTAAAATCACAACTGAAGAGAAAATCTGAAGTGCAACGTTGACTCAGCTGCTGTTGGGAGACCCTGGTCTGCACTCTATCTGTATGCTTACTGAAGGGAGCGCAGGGCAGGGTTTCCCATACAGAGGGCACAGGCAACCACTGCATGGCCAAGGTGTATCGGAACTCGATTTCAAAGCCATTTCACCAGAATCTACCCTACCAGTCCAGTGCTTCATGAGAATTCAGCTGGTCTGCTCGTAAGAAGCTCTACCCTCATAAGTCTCTTCAGTAATTATTGAAATATCCTTGTAACTTTCTTATCATCGTAGGTGGGACAAGAATTTTGAGCCCCTCCCTCTCTCTTTGTCCATCCCTCTCTCTCCTTTTCTCCCTCTGTCCCGTCCCTATCTCTAAAAGAATACCTGATTTTGTGCATTTTAATTTTCTGTTTATCAGTGTAATGTGTGTTTGTAGAAAAATTGGAAAATACGAAAAAGTATCCATTTAAAAAATCCTCCTAAGCAGAGACAACCAATGTTAATATTCTATTATAGTTCCTTATAGTGGCTGTCTGTTTCTCTCTCTCTCTCTCTACCTCTCCCTCTGTACCTCTCTCTTTCTCTATATATAAATATATATATTTAGAATTCTCTATACATACGTTTTTTTTTTAATTTTTACTGGAGTATAGTTGATTTACAATGTTGTGTTAGTTTCAGGTGTACAGCAAAGTGAAGCAGTTATACATATACATATATCCACTCTTTTTTAGATTCTTTTCCCATATAGGCCATTACAGAGTACTGAGTAGAGTTCCCTGTGCTATACAGTAGGTCCTTATTAGTTATCTATTTTATATATAGTAGTGTTATACATATCATGTTTGAAGCCTTTTCTTTTTGTCATGAATATTCTCTCATATATTCTTCCACATCATTATTTGAATGGCTGAAGAATAATAGTCTATTGACATTGTTTTCTGTTTCTTCAGTTTTGTTTTTGTGAAACACCCAAATGCCTTAATGTGTGCAACCTCTATGTCTAGATCAGGGCACTTGAATCCTTGAAAAAGTGGGAGGAAACAGAATAGTTAATAATGGTCTTTGACTTACAAATTATGTATTGTTGTGTATCCTGCTCATGTATAATAATGGTAATTGACCTAGTCTAACACTTTAAAGTGTATAGTGTTTTTGTGTTCATTTCTTTGTTTGATCCCTGCAACCACCTTGTGAGATAGACAGGGCACAGGTTATTATTATGTCTTCATAGACGAGGACACATGTTCAGAGAGATGAAGTGATTTGCCAAAGGACACACAGTTCGTAAATAAGTGGCAGAATTGGAAGTTGAACTCAAGTCTTCTGACTCCAAACCTGTCCTCTTTCCAGGCCATTTTGCCATGTCCCAACTTCTCCACTTTAGTTAAGTGCTTCTTACTATCATTTCTTATTCATATATTCTCCTCTTACACATTTTTGATCATGACTTAGGAGAATGTAGCTTTCATACCAATTTTCTCATTAGCAGAAAGAGAATACGGCTAGATTCTAACAATAAAAACATTGTTTCCTTTCAGAAATGCAAATATGCTGTGTATTATACTTGGGAAAAAACTCTTAGATGTTGGATTTGTATTGATGGTGTTTATGAGGTACCTTATATAGCAACTTGGGCTCTTCTCAGAAAGAGGAAAATCCATTCTTTTGCCCTAACAGTTTAGGGAGGCTGGACTGCAGTCATTCACAGTTGGAACATCTTGATTTCAAAGTGTGGATGGTCAGGTTAAGCAGTGTAAACACCAGGGAATTAAAGCATAAGACAGAAAGTCCCTATTACAACTTCTTAGAGATAGAATACGTGTTAAAGAAAAAACGACACTGGCTAACGAGTGAGAATAGCCTACCCAGTAGCCAGCCTTGAATTTGATGTGTGTCGTCTAGTCCTCTTCTCAGTTAGGCTTCCAGGAGGTAGTGGAGCAGGAGGGAGAAATGCACCCGTGTGTGTGTGTGTGTGTGTCTCGGAGACAGAGATACAGAGAGAATAAGAGAGAGGCTTCATGTGCTTATACCCAGGATGGGGTCCCTCCTCACCTGATTACCTGGGAAACTGATGACGAAGTGCCTCCAGCCCCGTATCAGCCTTAATTAAGTTGATGACATTATTGCTCCTTGCTTTTTTTTTTCTTCTCAGCAGATTGCTTTTTTTCTTTTAAAATACCACCTTTTGATGCTCTGTTTTATCCTGGTGCCTATTAAGAAAGTGGTCAGGCACACACTTTTGCCATCTGTTTTAGATGAAGGTAAAGACTTTGCTTTTCTTTCAAGAATTAAGTGCCATTACATCTCAGCCAAACTGCCTGCATGTAATGAGCACTTACAGAATACTGAAACAATGTACTGCAAAATAATCTGCATATTCTTCATAAACAGGAATGAAATGCTTTTCATAGTGTCTCTTTGCTCAGAATTAATGTCTGGTTAACTATAGTATGCTAGGTGCTTAAGATACATTTCCCAAAGGCCCAGCCAGAAGGGCACATTGTAGATACATAGATTCTAAGAGTTTATGAAATCTTCCAAAATTAAGTTCCCTGTGTCTTCTTAAAATGCACGGGTATTGCTCACTCACTATTCCCTCAAACCAAGCAGGAACAATTGCAGTAAGTATAATAGCTGTTCAGCACACAGGGATGAAACTATCTTAATTGCATAGTCAGATCAAAAATAACTTGAAACCACAGGAGCCTTGGCTTGAACTGAACCCCTGAATCAACATGATGCTTGAAGGAGAATTGACACGGGTTCCCAGGCCTCACAAGACCAGGGAGAAGCAGACAGCCTGGCTTTGAAAGAAGGAATCAGTTATGAATGAAGGAATTTTAGGCTTAAGTAAGGCCTGGATCTTGACTTGGGGTGACCTCTGCCCACTCTGACCTAGAGAATATTTTCCAGGGCTAGCAGGCTAAAGGAGGGAAGGGACTAAAAGAGCACACTCTAGGGCACTGAGAACCCCTTTTGTACAGACAGAGATCCTGGCTGTGCCCCCTCATTTCCAGGGAGCTCAGTGGACCCAGCATGTCCTTGAGTGCTGAGGTCGATGAACAGCTGAATTTAAAAACAACAGAGGAAGCAAAATGAGTGGGGCAGTGGTGAGGAAGGTAGAAAAGGGTGAGAAGGGAACTTCTCTCATACACTTTCTTTTCTTTGGACTTCTCAGTGCCAAACTAGTTACTATATGTTGTCTGACTTCTTGCAGCCAGACCATTGTTGGGTATTTGTAGAGAGAGGTTCAGGTTTTTCATCTCTTTCTCTCTTTCTCTGTTTCTTGGTCCTCCTGCCCCTGCTTCTTTTAAAAAGAGGTAAAATAGTTTTTCTTGGCCCTATGTGGGAAACCCTCTGGCATTTTCTAAACTGCCTAGTGTTCCAGAACCAGCCATCTGTGGAAAATTTTTTTTCTTAAATTAATTTTTTAATTAATTAATTTTCCTTTTTTCTCTCGCTCTTACACACACACACACACACACACACACACACAAACACACACACACACACACACACACATACACACAACCTCAGACTAGTGTTGAGGATTAATGAGCAACTAATCTCTCTTGGAACAACTTCCTTTTTTCAGCTGAACTTTATTGCTTGCTTTTCTGAATATTTTCTCCTAAAATATCTTATAAATGAGGTCATTTCACTGAAACAAAGGAATGATGTGTCTTTTCAGAGCCTGTTCAAGTATCAAATATAATATTTCAAAACTGACTAGTAATTTGGAATAACTGAGCTTCATGACGGCCCTGGCCAAAAATTAAAGTATGTAAGGTGGACTTTCACATTATTGTCTTCAAAAGATTGTATTAGCCAAAGTTTCCTTCCAATCTGGATAGGGAGCTTCATGTCATAACAATTTTCAGACTTCACTGCATCAATCAAACAGATTGTTCTTGTAGCGGTACTTCCTGGGGAATTCACCAGCTGGGAGTTTGTACCATTGAGCCAAAACAGGCCACTGGAACAGCCATAGTCTTTACTTATTCATTTATGGAGCCATTTAAAAAGACACTCTCGCAGCAGCAGCTACCTGTTTGTGGCGGGGGGCGGGGGGCAGGGGAGGGGGAGGGGTGCTAAATTTAAGACACCTAAATGGGACTAGTAGACTGTCAAATAACAAAGAACACCGAAGAGACAGGTGACTCACAGAAGATGCTGTGGGACTTTCTGTAGGGCTTCCCCACCGTGACTCTGAAATAACTAAAGTTTCAGCTGCAACGATTTGGTGAAGTACAAAGCACTGAAAATATAGAACAGAGTGTGTGCACGCCTCCCCCCCCCCACTCCAGCTCTTATTTCT
The DNA here is from genome assembly GCF_009873245.2 of Balaenoptera musculus. Taxonomy (NCBI): domain Eukaryota; kingdom Metazoa; phylum Chordata; class Mammalia; order Artiodactyla; family Balaenopteridae; genus Balaenoptera; species Balaenoptera musculus. The sequence goes on along the minus strand of NC_045806.1, from coordinate 115,694,390 downwards.
CATATAAATTTGGATTTTAGATAGTTTGCCAGTTTGCTTTTTAATAAGTGAAACATGTGCTGGTTTATTTGCATGTCTGTGGCTAAGGTTATCCGCAACCATATGTCCATTCATTTACTATATGCTTACATATTGGAGAGTGAGGGAGAGTAGTTAAGAATGACTCATTTGGGACTAGATACAGAATGCGAATGTAACTCAAATATTGCCATTCTCAAGATTTTAATGGATGTCTCTGCCCAAGGCCTGAGCTTGGAAACAGCTCTCCTGGTTTCTAGTGTGGATTTACTGTGTACTCGTTCATGAAGGGCATCAGCTGCTGTGTAGATTTTGTTCCTTAAGGCTCATTAGTCAACTTTCAACTATCTGTGTATAAATAATCAAGGTAATGTTAACTACTTTACAGATTTTGTTGAGCAGTTAGGCTCAGAATTGATTAGAAGCAACTAGGACATGGAAAATTGTGGTTTGTACATGTAGAAAATTTTAAATTCCATGCTATTTCAGCCTTAAACTTCCCAGTTCTTCCTCCGTATCTAAGGAGGCTCAGAAAATACACAATCATTTTAATATTCACCTAAGCAAAATATAATTAGGAAGACAAACTTCTGCCCTGAACACCATGTTGCCCAATACAGAATTCCAAGAGGAACACATTTGAGGTCAGTCTGTTCTCGTGAATAACTCATGCTGGTTTTTTTTTCTTTCCATTAGTCCAGAATCTAGCTTTTAGGAGTGGGGTAGGAGCTGGTCCTGTCCAAGCTGAAGCCCCTTAGAAAGCACAGGTAGTTTAGAAACCCTAAATATGGCTTTAGCGCCGATGATGAAAAAGGAAATGTGACAGCCGAGAGCCTTCTGGAGCAAAGGGACCCTCCAACTATCATGTCTGTCAGCTGCCTGGTGACAGCACCCAGCAACTGCTCAGTGGCCCTCAGAGTCTCTGCTCCATAGCCCATGCATTCCTCTGGACTGTGGATGGAAGCTCGCTGAAAGCCATTCCCTCCTTCTTAATGATTATCCACTAGTACAGCGTGTTTTTTTATTGCAGAGTAGATTAGAAACAATCAGCAAATGGAAAACTGAAGAGGCCCTTGCTGCTTTTAGTGTTCAGAAGCAACTTTTGAACGGAATCAAAATGTTCTTTTCAGAGTCAGACGTGCCATTTTACCTGAATTACATTTTATTCCTCTGTCATGGAGACATGCTTTATTCTACCTAAAAATGGGAATTTCCTGGGCATGGATTCAGTATGTGTATTGCTGATTGCTGCAATTTATTTTTGGCTAATGCTTTTTAGAAAGCATTATTTAGTAAGCTAATTTTTTTCGTGCTGAACAATGTATAAATTAAAATCATGGTTAAAGCATATTCCAAAGGCGTCTTTTCATTCAGCAAGAATATGGAACCGTATTGACAGCTACTGAGACAGTTTAATCATTCATTGTTAACTGGGAACGTTTTCAGTTTTATTGTACTTGTCATTGCCTATCACTGTACTCTTGTGTAAAAAGGAACTGTTTTATAGGAAAAAATAATAAAATTAAAAGGACAATGGATCTGATTTTGTCAATGGTCAGGAAGTCAATCATTCAGTGCCAGGCCTATAGAAGTCAGGGAACATCATTAGGACCTCATGAATTTCAACTTGACTAATGTGGAATTTTTTGTATTTCTCACATAGACTTGGATGAGGCTTTATGTAAGTGCAAATTCCCTCATTTCTTATATTGAAGCTTTGTTTATTTGCATTTTTATCCTACTTCCTCCAAAGAGAAGCAAAACTTGGTTAATATGCAAGTTAGAATTTTTTTTTAACATCTTTATTGGAGTATAATTGCTTTACAATGGTGTGTTAGTTTCTGCTTTATAACAAAGTGAATCAGTTATACATATACATATGTTCCCATATCTCTTCCCTCTTGCGTCTCCCTCCTACCCTCCCTATCCCACCCCTCTAGGTGGTCACAAAGCACCGAGAGCTGATCTCCCTGTGCTATGCGGCTGCTGAGTTATTTGTAGTGAGGTGGATGGACCTAGAGTCTGTCATACAGAGTGAAGTAAGTCAGAAAGAGAAAAACAAATACCGTATGCTAACACATATATATGGAATCTAAGAAAAAAAAAAAAGGTCATGAAGAACCTAGGGGTAAGACGGGAATAAAGACACAGACCTACTAGAGAATGGACTTGAGGATATGGGGAGGGGGAAGGGTAAGCTGTGACAAAGTGAGAGAGTGGCATGGACATATATACACTACCAAACATAAAATAGATTGCTAGTGGGAAGCAAGTTAGAATTTTTATTGAAGATTGTGTTCTCTTCTTCCCAAAGACTAAGGTGATAAAGATGGTTCGAACCACCTGATGAAATTTGCATCACATTTAAAGAAATAATGTTTAGTGAGAGAGATTTTGTCATGAACATTTTCACAGCTTGATTCTATTTCTCATTATATCCCAATTATCGAATCAAATAAAATGAAACCATTCCTATAGAATGAAACACATGAAAATGGCAAACTACCCGTGAAAATGAATAAAGAAATATCCATCTTTATTCCTATATCTTTATCTCACCTAATCTAGCAATTCTTTCCCTCTCTCATTTTTTTAACTAAAGTAATCATAGGCAGATAAATTAAATTACTATCTAATATTATTGCCGAAACAGAAGTCTATATGAGGAACAAGGAAAACTTCCCGACAGAATCATGCTGCCTCCTGGACTCCTGGGTATGGAAAGCATCTAATACAGTTAAGTAATGCGGCAGCAGTAACATCACCAGAGTTCACAGTGAAATCTTTTCATCCATCCCCACTGGAGCTCCAGAGTGCTGAGTGGGCTCAGCATCAGAGCTTGGAAAGCTAGAGCCTTACTTCGTTGTAGGTCTCCCAGTAAAGAAGAGAATCACAGTTCAGATTTATGGAAGAAGTACAAAGCAAATCATTATTCTGCGTCCACAAATGCCAATTATAGAGGAACACCAAGCATCTGACAGGGTGAGATTTTAGAGTTATACTGCTTCTAATAAACTTTCCCAAGCTCTTATTTATTCAATGTGCAACAGAAAGAGAAGGCTGAGTAAGATAGCTCTGATAGGGATTGGGGCAAGAAGGGAAAATGACATATACTAGCCAAGCAATCACGCAGTTTGGGTCACTTGTTATCCATTTACCAGCTCCAATTCCTCCAGAAAATCAGTAGTAGTGGTAATAGACTTCTGGAAAGAACACAGTGTATATTTTCTAAAGGAGCAGAACTCCTCAAATGTCTTTCTGTTGGATCCTTGGACTGTACAAGATGGTCTTTGGTGCAGAAATTATTCTTCTCAGTTATATTTTTGTTGGGTGAATACTAAAGTGAGCATGTATTCCCTATGTAACTCCTGCAAATATAATAAATTGCAAATCACATATTCTAAAAATGAAAAATATCTTACATAGGTAGAGCGGCATTCAAATAAAATGTATTCCACAGAGTACTTCTAGGAAGGGCACTCCAAATCATTGGCTTGCCTTGCTAGACAAGGTGTAAATTATTTAAACAAAATATACAGGTGGATTAACAAAAGATTATGAGGCTGCCATCACTTATTTGCAACCCAAAGGATTTTCAGGGAAGGCTATATACCATTTCACTTTTAAAGGAGTGGGTTCTAACAGTGATTTCCTTTGACAAATTAAATTGGAAATCCAGTTAATTTTATTTCCCCTGACCAATGATGAGTTAATAATCTATGTGATACCTTTGTTTGGACATGAATGCTCCAAGTATACATTAAATTAACAAAAGTACATGGCTAATGGAAACAAGAAAAATGGTTATGTTTCCACTGTTCGTTTTACATTTAATTTTTTAAAAAATCACTCTATGGAACCTTTTTAGGTCATTGATTTAGAAGGTATTAATGTGATGGTGAAGATCTGTCATTCTTTTTTTTTTTTCAAGCCATTACTCATGTCCTTCACATTTCAGAAGGATTAGAGAGATAAGAAGACCAGCTTTCAGGATTATATAAGATTGATAGAAAAAGCAAGCTGGTATTTCACCATCAGTTTGAGTTAAGATCCTATATTTTGCCTTATATCATTGAAGTGTGATGTGGGGCAGTTTCTTTCAACTTGAGGTATTTGTCAGAATATGCAGGAGATGAGGGCTTCCACTTTAAAACATAACTTCCTCTTTAAAGACGGTTATGTGAAAAACATCAAGCTGTAATTATATGGCCTTGTAGAAATAGTATTCATCCCCCGTTAACTTATGAATGAGAAAGGTCAGTATCATTCTTTCCATTATATAAATTATGAAACCCAAGGTTCAAAGCATTTGCCAGACTTTAGTAAGAGTCTTAGTGAAATGGGGTGACAGAGCCCAGGATCCCTCCGCAATAGAACTCCTTGATCTGAAAGAATGTAATTGGACTTACATAAGCTACTCCAGACACTTGAATGCACAAACATTTTTCAGACAAACTGGAAAGTTCTTTTCTGTAATACTTTCTAAGAATGATAATTCTTCTATACTGGTCAATTGAATTCAAATTTGTCATAATTATAACTTCTGAATTATCTACCTAGCCAAAATAAATCAAAAATTTAATTTTAAAGGGACAGTTAGAATAATTGGATTAGCTAGGTGGTTTCATTTAAGTAGCCGTACAAAAGGAAACAAGGTTTTCAAGGATTAGTTTCCCACATGTGCTGTGCACCTTAGCTGATAGCTGTTGTAGTGAAGGCAATTTCTGCTCATAATTGCTGGTTGTATTTGGTCACACCTTTCTTTAAAGGAAACTTGTCTGTTTTGACAGGCTCACATTTTTTGCTCATTCTGAAAATGACTTGGGAAAATTACTTGAGTGCAAATGGAACTTATTTCACAGTCTGTACTTTCATGCTGATCCTCAAGAAAATAAACCAACCAGTTAAGCATAATAAATATCTTACTGTCAGCTCACTTTAAAAATCTGAAGCAAATCGATAAGGTGAGATCTTCACTAGACTCTTCTGCTGTCTTCTCTAGTAATTGAGGAAGAAACAGAATCATCAAAAACCTAGAGTCATCAAATATTTCAGGTTGTGATTGGTGGCATCAGAGCAGTAATTATAGTGGGGGCTGGTGATTTCTTTCAGCAGGTGAAATACTGGAAAATAAACTGGATTTCTGTTGTGAATTCCCAGAGTAAGCCTTCATACAGCCCAGTCATCTGTAAAAGATTTGATTTCTTTAAGCATATAGCCGTACCCATAAAGTGAAAAGTTGAGATAATAAAAAGTAAGCCATGTTACTCCAGCATCACACGCGATATCATTGTATAACATTGGGTCAAAGTTTTAAAATATTTTCAGATAGACTGTGCATACCCATGTGACTTGAGTGAAAGCTCCTATTACTGGCTTTTTAGGGGTAAAGGCAAATGTCCATCTTTACATGCTCACTCTGGTATGAAGTCAGTGCCTGCTAGAGATAAATCTGTGTTTGGTTCTAGTAAGATCATTGAAGAATATGGAGTGGTTAATGTTATTTTAATAGTAGATGGAGTCACATAGACACCTAATCTGTCAGTTAGTGATTTTAATGGGTTGTGTTTATTCGTAATAAATGCAACCCTAGGGGGTCAAAATTAAAACCAGAGGTTCAATTAAATCTTTTCATTCCTTTCCAAGAATCTAGTATAGTACCCTGCCCATAGGCCATCCATTAACCTATGCCAATTAATTAGCTTTGTTTTTGCTAAGACTGATTTTCTATAATTCCTAGAGACAAGGCTTCCTTCAAGGAGGACGCTATAAAGAAGTCATTTTACCGATAATTGGGAACTGAGCTCAGAGTGTACAGGGGTGATCTATGAAATACCATCATTTCTGAAAAGCTTCAATAGGGGTCATTAAATACAACACTATCAGCCAGGCTGAGGAACTTAGGCCTTAACAATACCTGTAGCTGGCACTTTCTTCCTTTCTGTATATGGCACGTCCATGGGTAAGATGCCTCACCGTGTTCCCAAACGAGGATTTCCCAGCCATCTCTGTTTTTCTGGACATTGTATCTGTTTTCTCTCCACGTGTCATTTGTTTAATACTTTAGTAATAGCTACATGGAAGATTGAAGAGAAGGCTGTTTCCTTTCCTCCCACCATTTTTAAAACCATTTTTACCCTCCAGCATTAAGCTAGTGACCTGCTGGCATCTGCCAGAAAACTTTACTCACATTAGACCCATATACTTCTTTCTGGTGACTGGCACTGTGGAATCACTGGCTGTCACGAGAACCCCAAGGTGCTATGCTCCACCCTCCAACAAGCTCAGGTGAACTCCTTGCCAACCAAGAGAGATTGCCACAGGATGGCTCTTGTTCTCTGTTGCTATCAGCCGTGAGAAGCCACTGCAGCCTAGAGAAAGCCTTCTTCGAAAACTTCCCAAGGCAACTCTGCTCTTTTTCCTCCCAACACCTATGGGATTTCCATATGGTATTTCCTCCTGTTCCATAGGATAAGCCCTGTGCATGTTACTGACATCCTGTGAGCGTTCAGTAAATGTCGGCCATTTCTATTATCAAATATCCAGTGTTGTGACTGAGCCTATCTAGTGGCCCTCAGGATAAAATGGCTGTTAAACCCGGGTCTATCAAACTGCAACTCTCTCCCTGACTAGATAACTTAACTGTGTGTCCTCCAAGATCCCATAGTGTACTGTGATTACTCCTACTTCAGTACTCACCTTGCCAACAGTACTTGCACATTTATCTCTCTTGTTTTTTAACCAGACCGTAAATTCCGAAAGAGAAGAAAACAGCTATGTCTCGTCCACTTCTGTAGCCCTAGTGCTTAGCTTACTTAGTGTCTCAACTTTTCATGCATGTAGTAGGTGTTCAATAAATGTTTGCTGAGTGGATGAATAAAGTATCCTAGGATCACAGGTATGACCCCCACATGCGAGAGTGGCCCCAAAGAAGGTGTACATTCTCCAGTTACACCCCCCAAACATAGGGTCAGCATAACAACGTATGTGCTGTGAACAGATGCAAAGCATTAATATTAGCAATCGAGCTCCAAATAGTAACCTCAGGTTGGATGCAACATAATCATTACACTTTCATATTAATTACACATCCTTTGATTGGATACTAAATAATTATCCTTTCACCCCGTCATTATGTAATATCGATACTGATTGGCTAAAATCTGTTTAGGATAGCAGCCCCTAAAAGGCAGTTTCCCTCTCAAGTAACTATCACACTCATAGATCAACCCTGGTAGCCCCTCCTTAGCACATCTTAACCCTTTCTCTCTTCACTTTTTCCACCTGCTATTGATTGTCTCACCAAATTATACAGCCAAATCTCAGCTCCTCTTGTTTTCCTTTAGCTGGTTAGTAAGATCCTGAATAAATATGTTTCTTGCTCTTTTTTTAATCTTTAGTCCTTCTACTCCTTTCATAATAGATTCCTATAATATATATATTTCCATCCACCCATCCATCCATCCATCCATCCATCCAAGCAATAATCCACTGATGGCCTGACACTTGGCAAACACAGCCCCTGCCTTCTCTGAGCTTAGAGTCAAATGGAAGAAACAGACTTTGAACTATTAATTACAATCAAGTGCCCACTCAAGGTCCCCTTTTCACTAATACCCGACCACTAGCAGATGAAGACCACCATGAACAGATCGCCGTTGCAGCGCAGCACTGAACAGTATTTTTAGACGTCAGCATTAACAAAACAACAAAAAGGCCCAGGAACTAGGATGTAGGCAAGAAGGAGCACTAGAAGGAGATGCGTTTTTAGTAGTCACTAACCAAATTAAGCTCTTGGAATTCATTGCCTGGCAACAGGAGAAGCGGCTTCACTCCTCAAAAGCTGAGAAAGAGCAGAGGAGTGGAAGAGCGTATCCAGAGAAATCCCCCAGGGATTTCGTAGCCAGATGTTTACCAGCTATTGTTTCAATTCTTGAAGGGAGAGAATCCTAACCTCTGCTCGAAGGACGACTGGTTAAGGACAGAAAGAAACACCGACTTTACCCCAAAAAAGGAGTTCACAGAATTTCAGTACCTGCCACCACCCCATTTTCAGAACCAAACGCCTAAACCATCCCGAAGCAGATGTGATGGTGACCGCAGGCGTGAGTTGATTGTCAGCCCCGCTCTGGTTCGCACAGGGGAGTGACACGACTTTGTTAGCAGCCAACACTGCCCCGATGTTTTATTCAGGCACAGAGTAATTGTGCTTTATATGAATGCCAGTGTCCTACAATAGTGCCCTTCGTTCCTGAATTTAAAACATTTGCTTTAGAAAATTCTCTTCCTTATTATGGGCTAGGCAGCCTAGTACAAATCTTAACCTATTTAATCCTCCCAACAACCCTGTGAAGAAAATTTTTTTTCCCATTTTAAGGGTGAGGAAACTAAGGCCAGAGGTTACAGTACTTGCCCAAAGTTACCCGGTTAGACAGACCTGGGTTCTAATTTGTGCTCGGCCACCGTCTGACTTGAAAACCTATTTTCTCAACCAGTGTGCAAAGTTGCCTTAATATAGAACATAAAATGAAGAAGAAGAGAGTGGAAAGTACGACAGTTCTGGGCTGCTATTTGCCATTAGCCTTTAGTTAGGATTGTTTATCCACTTTTCCTTTTCCCTGTGTGTCAAGATCAACAGGCCAAGACGTTTGATTGAAGTGAGCATATCTTAAAAACCAGTTTCCATGAAAAGAACAGCTAGAGGCCTAATATGCATGTTGCTTTATTTTATAAGGTTCCAGTATCTAGTCCATTAGTTTATATCCGAAAGAGACTATCTCACAGGGAATACAGCCAAACCTCTTCATTACACCTGGATCAGGGCCCTGAACCTCTACTACTGGCAAAACCATCCCAGGCATTTGGTTAGATAAAGTTCCTTCTGAGTCCATATTAAGCAAGGCACATTGCAGCGGGGTGGTGATGTTCCCGCTTGTCTCCTACAGTCATCCAGTGAGTGGAATAGTGGTAAGGTTTGCATTCATTGCTGTTGACAAATTTAAATGTTTATTTATGCAAAGTGTATTCACAATTAAACCATTCTTTTTTCTTTCTCCTTCACTGTGCTTCCTTCCAAATTATTCCTTTCTCTAAACAACATCTAAAGTGTGGTACTGAAGTGGTTTTTCTATCTATCCCATTGTACTTAATTAGCAAGTTGTGGCATTTATTTCTTCTTTAACATCTCTCTTTCTTTAAAAATCGTTATCTTTGTTTCGGTAAGTGGAAGACAAAATGTGGTCCACGGCAAGGAAATGAGATGTGAACCCTTCTACACTGCGTCTGTTCAACCTGAGATGCCTGTGCTCTACACGGGGCAATGTAAGCACAAGTCATATCAGGCATTAAACCCCCATGAAAAACACATCAGAGTGAAGCACTAGGGCCCTAGCTAAACTCTTCTTGATATTTTAGTGTTTTAATCTTTATTTAATGTATTTTAATGAAATCATCAAAAATAATAGCATCTTCTTGGGAAAGACTTATTCTTCATTTATTCTTTTGTTCAGTACAATGAACTGACATTTCTAATATGTTGAGGAGAAGGTTGCACTTTCATATGTTACAAGATAAGCCCTTGAAATTTACTAGTCATCAGGATTTGCTGCTTTCAATGATTAATTACCTGTTGGCATACTTTTCAAAGGTATTATTCTCTTTAGCTATTTCCTTTCATCTTGACCTACCATTTTTTATGAATAGCCTTTCATGTATAGTTCAGAAGAATGTTAGTAAAGATTTATTTTGTTTCTCCGGGTAGAGTTGCTGGTTTATAATTATAATGCAGTTCATAACCACAGTGAAAATGAACGCCCTAATAACTGTACCTCAAAGGAGCCAAAGTATCATTTTATGACAAATCTAATTCTTTAATACTTATGCAGAGACCTTAATAATCTGGACTAACTTGTCCCTTCAATTTATCACGCCACCAGAATTCATCCATCTATTCATTCAGCAAATTTTTATGGTGTGAATGCAGAGCTTGAGGCACTGTTCCAAGTACTCGAATACAACAATGGACAAAGCATAGCCCCTGTCCTCATGGAGCTTATGTTCTAGAGCGGGTAGACAGAAGTAGATATAAACAAATTCATACATAATTTGCTTTGGAGAAGAAACAAGCAGGGTTAGGGGGACAGGGCATGCTGAGAGATAGGGGCAGCTTTCATATAGGGTGGTCAGGGAAAGCCTCTCTGTTAAGGTGGACATCTAAAGGAAAAAAATTCCAGACAGAGATATCAGCAAATTCAAAAGCCCTTAGGTGAGAATATGGTTGGCATGTTCAAGGGACAAGCTAGGAAGCCAGTGTAACTGACATAAAGTGAAAAAAAAAAAGGGTAAGTGAGAGACGAGAATAGAGAAGTATCAATAACTGGGATCAGATAACATATGACCTTATTGTCCAAGGTAAGGAGTTTGCCTCTGATTCTTGAGAAGGGAAGCCATTGGAGGGTGTTGAGTAGAGGAGCGACAGGATTTGCCTCATGTGGTAAACTATTGTTTTACTGCAAGGGTGGCTTTTATGGCGCTAGTGGCCACTAACACAGTCAATTAGAGGGTGCTATCGAGGAATCTACGGTCTCCCCCAGCCCTCATGGACTTTGCTTTGTTCTGCAGCTGCAGAATAAACATCATGGGCATGTGCTCCATGGGTCACAATGCAGTTGACAAGAATGTGTCATTAGTGCAATCCATCCCATCCATAATGCAAGGAGGGAAAACAACGAGTACATTCCTTTAACTCAGGCATCAGCAGTGCAGGAAAAACAGCTCCTGCTGAAGTGAGTCAGTAGCATCTTGATAAACGAAAGCAAGCCTTAATGCCTTAAATGATGGCTCAGTGGCCTCAAGGAAGTAACGCACCTTCCTGAGCAGCTAATTTACTACCAGGCTGTGACTCAGGCTCAGGGAAAATCGAACCTATTATTGCTCACTCAAAATACAGTAAGCAACTTTGGATAAACGTTAAGACTATTTAAAAGAACAGAGAGTTAATGTTGCTAAGAAGACAAAATGTAATCTGCAGCAGTTCTCACACCGACTTTGTGTTTACGTCTGTCCTTTGGTGACAGGTTGCTGTATACACACCCGTCTCTGCTTTATCATTGGAACCGCACCGGTAATTTGATATGTTGGCGCAAAGTTAAACACTGAAGTTCTGATGGCGTCACATCCATTTGATTTGTCCCCTCCTGTTTCTTTGTAACGCTAGAAAATTAGCAAAGTCCCTGACAACTGGGCATGGCCTATGGAGTCACCCCCAAAGCTCTGAGATTTGAAACTCTGTTAGTGTTCACTGAAAGGAGTATTTGTACTGTCTTTTATTCTGGTCACTTAGCTCACAGCCCCCCTGTTCATGCCTTTTCCCTGATTTTCTGCAAATATCTGGCTTCTGAAAACATTCTTTCACTAAATCAGAATTGCAGAAAGTATAACTTCAGCGACACCAAAGTGTGTTTACAGCATATTGTTGCTGGCGATTGGAGTACTAGTAACCTCGCCGTGCAGGACAGCAATTTAACAATGGAGCCTTATTATCTTATATTGGCAGATGGTGTACAGTATCACTTGCAGTTAGTTACTATGATTAAATTAACTCGAGTTTGGCTAGTCATAGAATGTACGGGTTCTGTGTTCCTTTAGGTAATATCACAGTGGCAACTTTGATCATTCTCATGTGATTCTGAAGGATTTGTTTTTAGGTTTCAACATAAGCTATTACCGTTCTAATCTATACCTTGACCTGGGATGGTCATGCTTTTTCAGAGATTGGTAAATGCTTAGCTGCTGCTGCTGCTGACAATAGACCACTTAACTGTAACAGATGAAATTACTAAATGAATCCTTTGCAAATGGGATAAATGCTCAATCAGGTTATCGTAGTGGGAAGATATTCACCTACAGTAGGTCTGTATCTTGCTTGGCCACAATAGACTATGGAACTCAATTTTGGTCTGTTGTCTCTCACCGTAAGAACACACTTGGGGGCATTGCATGAGTTCTGGCTGCAGCTTGGGAAGTGCTCTTTGGACAGCTGTTGGGGGACAGCAATTGCTCTCCCCAGAGTGCTAAAGCACCGTGAGTATCGGCATCTAGCTTAGGAAAAATGGTGCACGCGATAGGCACTCAAAAAATCTTTGTTGACTTGAAGGCATACAACCCCCATAATTATGTAAGATAATCGGTCTTCATAAGTCAACCAGAGATGATACTGCACATTCTGCAAAATAATAAACATTATATAAAGATGTTCAGAGAAGCTCTGATTCACTAGGCGAATCATACTTTGGGATTCTGTACACAAACCAATTCCTTTCCGGGGCCAGAAGTTTTACCTGCTTTACCTGGAGAACGGTATCGAGTAGCTAGGCTCATGTGAACGTGGTTTGTTTGATATGAACCAGCACGTGTAATTGAATGTCTTCCATCCTCTCCTGAACTATTGGCATTTGAGAGTCAACCAAAGAACAAGGGTGGGCTTTCTCCAGTGGTGGGCTTCAGAGCAGAGAGGAAATGGATCCACGACAGGCCCAAATTGGATGTTGAACCCATACAGCCCTCTCCCAGGAGACATAACTTGGGCAGAAAAGGAAAAGGGTGTACATCTGGTACACCCTATCTCCCTTCCAGTCATCAACTGTTTATTGTAGTCGGAAGTCAGCATTTAACCGGTTCTGCCTGAAGCTCAGTGAGGATGTTTCATTCTGAGGGCTGTGATCTCGCTGAAGGGCCATCTCCTTCTCTTTCTCTTGGGGAAGGAGTGTCGTTTGCACCCTCCTGATGCAGAGGGATATAGTAGGCACCCTCGTGTGGCAACATCCCAAATGTGTTCTCTCTGCGGGTTAAAAAAAGAGAAGCAATCCAACTGCTGATGTAATTCATGAATAGATGACGCAGCTTCTAATGACTTGGTGATACGATTTATCATGTCCCAATCACGTGCACGTAGAAGAACCTATGTATGGAATCGATAGGAGCCATAAAACTAAATCCAAATATATTGTGACCATTTAAAGTTTTAGCCCCCTTGATTATCTTTAAAGTAATATATACAGCAGATTTGCCAGTATAGATTTTTCATCACCAGCCATCTGGTATAAATTAGTATGAGATAAATAATTTAGCTTCCTTCTGTTCAGATACAATTTCATTACCCTCTTCCTCGATACTGTGAAAAGTCTTCAGAAATAATCAATTGTAAAGTGCTTTTGCATTCCAGCCGAAGCTGAGCCTGGAGGTTCCTGGCATGCTGACGTTTGACTCTTTTTCCTCCGTGTGCCGTGAAAGGAAGAGGTGCCGATTATTAGCAAGTGGCCCCCAGAGAATTGCATACCCGGGGGCAGCCCCTGCTAAGTCACAGTGCGTGGAACCATGACATGAGGTTGCTCGGATGTTCCAGAAGTGCAAAGCATTTGTTTGAATTAAAAAATTAAGAAGGATGCAGAGCCTAAGAAAGCAACTCAAGAGAGATTAGTTATGTATTCCCCGTGACCCAGTAATTCTCTCTAATCACAGTGAATATCCCAGCTTCCGAAGCACACTAATTGGTTTGGAGGAGATATTTTTCCATTCATAAGAAAAATCTCTGCTCCTTTTGGTCCTGGCCTTACTTCTCCAATCTGGCTGGATTGGAGGAATCTTATGCTAAAGTTGTAGGAACACATGTGCGCGATTGTGGAGGGCCTTGAACACCAGGCCAGGGAGTTTGGATTTTATCCTGTAGGCAGCAGGGAGCCATTAAAAGATTTTGAACAGGAGGAATGTAAAAAATAGGACTTGATTTGGATGCGTGTTTAGTATAAAAGTGCAATGATAAGATATATTAAGGGGGTGTTATGGTTCTGTTCACAGCATGGATATAACTGGGGAATTCATCTCTACTAGCTGTCTAGTTCAGCTTTTACAGCATGCAAATTTTCAGGGCCAGCTGTAAGAGCTTGATGGTAAGAGAACAAAGCAAGAATTGATAATGTGAATATAATTGTAAAGAGAGGGATTTTAGTGGTCAAGATCACTGGTAACACAGAATAATAAGCATTTTAAAGGGTGACTGTAGAATTATTTGTTATTTTGTTGGAGTTCTTTGAAGTCACTTCTATGCTATATAATTACCTTAAGTTTTAAGTGTTCCCTGCAGGGATAATTTATATATTTTGCATTCTCATGCAAACGCTTTAACAGTCTACACTGTTGAAAATGGAAGCTGAAAATTATTGCAAACAGGTCATGGTTGTGCACAGCTTATGAAGTATTAATCATTTTGATATATCCTCGGAGTTTATATTATATTCTTGCATTGTGTTTTCAAACTCCGGTAATACTTAAGGTAACAAATATTTGAAAATTGAAATTGCATATTTTGATAAAGAACTGTAATTTGCCTATCTCAAAATTGAATGTCATCAAAACCCTTTAAAAAATTAATCTAAAAATGTTGCAGTATTTCAGGAAATCTAGAACAGACCAAATTTAATTTAAACTAAGCTATCAAAAGCTCATTTATGAATTGTAGCTGGATACTCGGTCTAAACACTCCTGTAAAGCATTGCGTTCTTAGAATTCAGGCTTCCCTGCAGTGGTTTCTCCCTAACCATAATATCAGGTGATGATTGTAATAAACGGCATCACAGGTGACCACAGTTTGGTCATAAATAGGGAACCGTTGTCTTGTTTACTGCACCATAGCTACACATCTGAGCATTACCTTCCTCTTATGAAAATATAATTCACTTTATGATAGCAACGTTCATATTTCAAAGTATCTTATTTTAATGAACTTTGCACTCATCCTGAGTTTCTCGAAAGACCTGGATTCCCTTTTTCTTTTCTTTCGGAGATGGATGTACATTACACATAGGAAAATCTCGAGGAAGAAATAGGTTTATTCGCTTATCAGGCTCCTCTATAGATACTAACTATAGATACTAACAGAAGAACAACCCGCCCTAGGTGGCTTCTCAGATTTTACCCTGAGGTCTGAGCACACCTGGGAATTGGGACAGGAAACAGATTTTCTCCAACAAGTGAGATGGCTCACTTTCCCACCTTCCCCCTTGTACGGTGGCATTTCTCAAAGGCCACAGGATTACAGAATTGGGAAAGAGAAGAAATCATCGCATTGACTTTCTCTGTGTTCACTTCTGGTTCTCTTTTTGTCTGCCACCCCCGTCTGTCGGTCTGTCTGTCTCTATTGCGAGCGTATGCACGTACGCAGGACTCTGATTAGGCTGGTTTTACCGTTACCCACCTCTGTGCCTAGTTTCAGTAAAATTGCTCTGGGGTCATCCCCTAAAAACTCCGAGTGTAGAGAGGTCCCTGAAAAGAAAAAAAAAGAAAAAAACCCCAAGTGTGCTGAGATTCAGAGATGAATATTTTGCAGTAGAAGAATGAAGTTTTCATGGCATGAGCTAGGAGAATGTTCCACGGACACATTTACGTAAGATCCATGGGAAGCTGCCTGGCCTGGTGGAGAAGCCGGTGGCAGACAGGCTGGCGGGCTTGGCTTGTGCTCTGAGTTAAAGCTCTTCCTTCCCTCTGCAGCCCAGGGCCAGTTAGCACTGCTGGGTCCTCGGTGTTTTTCAGCCCTTAGAGATCAGGTTGCCTTAAAATAAGGGTCTCTCACGTGTCAACACCAGCTACCTTAAACAGATTTCAGCTTCCTCTGGAAGGAGCTGCTTCCCTGCTCTGGATTCATTCTCTAAAAGAAAGTGTGAAAGCCAGATTCCAGTGTATTAATATCTCTGGTTTCATTTCTTCAACTGGTAAAAAAAAAAGGTCTACCAAATCCATTGTAATCATTACCTTTCTTATCATCATCATTATTAAACTGTCCCTTATCTGTCATTCGACTGCCAAAGCTGTAAGCAGTTGTAGAAAACTTTAAAAGTAGGCGCTGCTTAAACATAAGGTACTATTAGATTTTTCAGTATTGTTGTTATTAGTAACCTGCATTATGAAAGTAGAACTAGCAAAACACTGCTTTAGAACAAAAGAAATGAGATCATAATGTTGTACTTTTGTGGCATAATAATTAAAATGAGACATGTAGATGTCGTTTGGGCCATTAATACTGGATTAGTTCACAAATCTCTTTAATATCATGTGGGTTCACTGATACACATTACAGTAATTCAAATTTTAGAATCCTAGGATATTTTAAGCCCCAAATTAAGAGCTCATGTATTGTTAGCCTCGCAAAGGAATCACAACGAAAGCAATCCTCACCCGTACAGTTCATGTGTAACGTGAACCTCTCTGTGAACCGGAAAGCTGCTTCTCTACTCCGTTTGTTTGCGTTGACAACCACTAGTTTTCATACCAGTTTCAAGTTGGGAGTGGGGTGGGGAGGAGGCTACACTCTCCTAGCTGTCACATGAACAGAAGATTAAGTCAAGGCAAGGGATCCCGCAGTCTGTGAGCACCTACACGTACACTAGCTGCTTTCCATGCTCTCTGCAGTCCTCCCTGGGAGGCACGTGGTGCTATTCTCCTCTTAGAGATGCAAGATCAGAGCCCAGGTAAATTGCCCAAAGTCAGAAATCTGGAAGGTGGAAGAGGCAGGTTTGAACAGAGCTCTTTGGTGTTCAGAGAGCCAGGGCACACGAATCGGAGGAAGGACTGAACCTTCAGCCAATGTTGGAACTGTCCATTGAGGAGAGAACTGACATCACAGCTCTTGTCTACACAGTGACTGTTTGGGTGAAAAGGCGCACTTGCAATTGAGTTCATAAGGGAATGGCTTGTTAAGGGCTTCTTTCCTGTGGCTTTCTCACTTGTGAGGTGGTAGAACTCCTCTCTCAGGCCATTCTGAAGCTGGTACAGAGGCCTGCTGTCAAGATTAAGTCAGACCGTTATATACGCAAAGGGGCCTAGGCTCTCGGGGTAAGGAGTAGTTGAGAATGAATTCTTCCATTTGAGTCTTAACTTAATGAATTGACTACCCCTGAGTACTACTGACTACCCCTGAGTACTACTAACTACCCCTGAGTACTACTGACTACCCCTGACTACCCCTGAGTACTACTGACTACCCCTGAGTACTACTGACTACCCCTGAGTACTACTGACTACCCCTGAGTACTACAGACTACCCCTGACTACCCCTGAGTACTACTGACTACCCCTGAGTACTACTGACTACCCCTGAGTACTACAGACTACCCCTGAATACTACTGACTACCCCTGAGTACTACTGACTACCCCTGAGTACTACTGACTACCCCTGAATACTACTGACTACCCCTGACTACCCCTGAGTACTACTGGCTACCCCTGACTACCCCTGAGTACTACTCAGACTCATGGTAGGTGACTGTCGCAAGCACCCTTTCATTAGCTCCTTCCAAGGGGCAAGTGTTAGTGGAAATGTGCTCTCTATATAGAAAGAGGACTCTGTAAGATTTCCTATCCCCAGAAGTCATTTGCAGGTGTTATGTGATGTGGCAGTCCAATAGCCCTCTACGACATCTTTCTCATCCTTGGTTTATAGATGAGGCCTTTGCACCCTGCCCTGTGATTCCAGGTTTTCTGGTTTGCAGTGGAAAGCAGGCATTAGTGATTTCCTTCTGAGCAGTGGCACTGCTTTCCTTCCTGTGCAAGAGAAAAAATAAGAAGTCTTCTTTGAAAGTCTTTGAAGAAGTAGACTCCTGGCAATTGTAAATGACTCTCTTCTACAGAGACAGACCCTATCAAATCTAACACAACGCTATCCAGTACAAATCAGAATTACCACCTTCACAATTGCCTGCAGTACTAGAACAAGCTATGCACCCACGTGGGTATGATTTTATTTTTAATAGGCCACCTACCTTGCCAGAGTTTTTTCAATTGATCTACGCAGAAAGAACCTTTCTCCTTTGCATGACAGTTTGTTGGATGTCTAGGAAAAGTTTTCAGAGTTCCCAGGCTTTGAATTTTTGGACAGGAGCTTGGAAGAGCTATTTAAAAGGATACAACCTACTAAGCTTATTCTCTCGCTGACTACAAATAGTTCCAAAGTCATTCTCTTGCCAATGGGCTTAGATCCCCCTGTGAAGTTATTATACAGAGGAATCTTGCCACAAATTAGAAAGCTTCTTCACAGTAACGGAGAATAGTTAGCTAATGGTCACAGATTAATTCCAGTAACCAGCCAAAAGACAGGAAAGTTTATTTTTAGAAATCATATCTGATGTTTGATTCCCCTTTCAAAACACATAGGTCAGCCCTGCTTATAAGAAAAGCCAACATCACGAGTTAATACACATAATAGACAAAAAAAGTTGGAGAGAATTACTCACTTTAGAGAAGTGTTCTTCAGTTGAAAAAAATGCTTTTCCACAGATTTCTGTTCAACAGCAAGATTTAATCTAGTAAGATTAAAAAAAAATAATATGATGGCCACAGTCTCTGTAACATATGTAAAATGAAATCCATCTTCTGCTAATTGGATTCTTAACCAATCTGTATTCTTCTGCAAGGCTTGGGTCAGACTGACACTGCCTTGGGCCAATTATACAACCCTGGAGACGTATGGCCTGTCCCTCTTCTTTGTCACAAGTCTCAGCAAGTTACTTCCATTTCAAAATGTATCTGCTGACCAGGTTTGGAGCTGAGTGAGGCCTTAGAATCATGTAATTTTTTATCACAACAAAAATCACCCCTCTTAGGCTCTGTAAGGGATATGGTGTTTTTGTTTTGTCTCCTGCTTTATTGTAGCTTATTTCAGTGTATTTTATAAAACAAATTGTAAAATTTGACATTGCATGAGACTGCTCTACAGAAATATATGACAATCCAGAACAAGCCAATACAAAGGACTCAATGAACCCCAGGGCTAAAATGTGGTCATATCTGCATCCTAATTCTGTTTTAAACAGGGCATCGGTTGACAAACTCATTAACTTTTTTTTTTTTTCATTTTTTGTTTGTGAAGAGTTGAGAAAAAGCAATACTCCGCTGCCCTATTTTGTGGGCTCAACATAAGGTAAATGAAAATGTCTACTAGATATCTTGGAATACAAAACTGCTACCAAGAAATTTCACTATAACCATATGAGGAGAAATAGTCCCATGTGCATATTCTTAATTATAATCTGTGTTTCTTTACAAATGGTTGCCAGTTAGCATGGGTACTTTGAAGTCATCTTGTGGCGTGGTATTTCACGAAGCCCATTTTTCAGCGCTTCATTTCTTCAGTGCTGTGGCCTGAAGCACTACAGCCTTTTCAGCCGACCGCAGACCAAAATGACAAATGGAAGGAAGCAAAACAGTTTTCGGGGAACCAAGCTTGGAGGAGAACACTGAACACTGAGTGTCATTCGTGTGCAGTCCTAATTTTTGGCAGAATTTATCTCCTTCCGTGTTAATAAAACACATATAGGCAGATCCTTTCTTTAGAAATTGATTCCAGGGTGAAAAGAACTTCAAAAAGAAGAGAGAATTTATTTATTTTGCCTTGGTTTTCTGGGCATGTATTATCAGAGTAATCCCACGTTTCATGTGAATGAAGCTTTACAATTTTCAGAGCTTCTCTCACATACATCATCTCATTGGCTCCTCGTCCATCCTGTAAGGTCAGGTGTTTCCCCGCCCCCTCCCCACCACCATTTTACAAAAATCAAGTTAATAGAATTTAGTTGCAATGTCTGCTATTTGCGGACCCAAAGACCAAGAGTATCAGTCTAATGCTTATATCTTGGTTACCAGGAAATCTCTTTATTCTTGCAGCTGCAGCATCAGTTTTATCTTTATTGGTCCCCCTTCTCTTCCTCCCTCTCCACCTCCCTCCCTCCATCCTTCCCTTCCACTCCTCCCTCTCTCCTTCCCTCTCCAGTTTTTTAAATTGAATTTATCTGTAGACTGCTTTCCTCCTTTTATCACCTACTCTTTCTGCCCTGGCAGGCAAGTTCTGACTTGTCAGTCTCTCCTCTAAAACAGCCCTCTATTCATACCCCGCCACGTTTAACCCTTTTTTGGATCTGTATAAGCTAGCTCCCAAGTCCTCTTCCTATGATATTCCATTCTTTCCGTTATTTATTTCACCAGAGTTATATTGATCATTGACTCTAAGCCAGGCCCCATGCTAGGAGCTGCCCTCAAGTATCCCACAGTCCAGAGGATATCTGAGTGAACAAACCAAGCTCTGTTTATCCTGAATTAATAATTTTGTTTAGCTACAGTGCACTGGCTAAGTATTGATTCCCTCTTCCCCAACCTCTCCTTTCCCGTGCTTTGATCTTAGTAATAATGAAGTTCATTCACATCAAATATACCCTGGGAGAGAACATCAAAATCCTGAATATAATAATTAATCCTGGATTTTGAAATCACCGATAGAGGGGAAGCTTATATAGAGAATATAGGTAGTTACAGTGTCACCCCCCATATTTTAAAGATTCTATTTTGTTTTCTTTTTTAACAGAGTTGAAAATCTAATTTTAATTTGCATATTATTTTCTTTAGGCTGGGGAATAATTGACACACACAAGTCAGACCTGCTTCAATAACCTGCTAACTTTAAATCTAGAAAATTGATTGTCATCAGAACGTGGCTGAGAATTAGAAGAGTGACCCTTGCTATTGGCAGTGATTGTTAAATTAATTGGATCTTCAGGCTACTGAAAATGTGACCAGAAGAGAGGAGGAAAAGAGAAGGAAGTGAGAGGATTAAAGGGAGAGAGAGATCAGTTATAATGTGTTTATAGCATCTGCTGAAAAGAGGAAATCATGTTTCACTAGGTTCATTTTTTAAAGTTTCTTTAAACGCTCACTCATCGATGTCTAAACTGTTTTTCTGTGTTCTGTGATGCCAATGAAAATATTACATGTGAATAGAACAAAATGTATTGAGAAACATTCACCTCTACCAGGATTTGTGCGCTTGACATAGCGTATACATATGTGAAAGCTTATATTCAATGTTCAGGCTTTGTTCAACAGTCTAGGACCTCAGTGTTGCCATTTTACGTATGGACAACCTGAGCAGACTCTGCTGCTCTCTTGAGATCCAAGAAAATCAGCGCAACGCATTTAAAAAAGATTTCTTTTGAGAGAAATGTGTTCAAAGGAAACGTTCACAGTAGTCATGGCAGGACTTCCCTGGCTGTCCAGTGGTTGAGACCCCACGCTTCCATTGCAGGGGGCACAGGTTCAGTCGTTGGTTGGGGAACTAAGATCCCACATGCTGCATGGCACGGCCGGAATAGTCATGGCGCTCCTCAAAGCCTACTGAGGTACAGACTCAAGTGAAACACTGCCACCCTATCTGTTGGTAGCATAGCTGAAAATACAAAAGCAGGGGGCAAAAGTATGAAAAACCTGCTATTAAGGCCTATGTTTGCCGAATGACTTCTTTTAATCAGGAAGGCACTTAGTCGTGGTGTGTGTACTGTGCTATCGTAGATGTGTTTAGGGCACGGGAATGGCGTACATGATATACAGATGTTTTTGAGCGCTCACCTTTTTGGATATGGCTATTGAGGGTACAGTTGCACATCACCTGCTGAGTGACGAGGCCCTTACTTGGCTCCCTTCAAGGAAGCCACCATCACAGCCCATGCTTCTTCTGAACTGGCTCCAGCTCCAGGAGGCCGGAGAGTTACGCATCTCCTCCATACTTTGCCCTTGGTGCCAGGGGCAACTCAAGGCATTGTTGCTTCTTCTGACCCTAAAGAGGATAGCAATTTACCCAGGTCCAGAGCCTTTGTTCTGGGCCAAAATGCTTTGTAGCACACCATTGTATCTGGGGGTTCTTTGCATGTATCCAATGTTACTGATTGCGTTAATGCCTTATTCTCTTGCCTCTCAAAGTCTGTGTGGAGGTATGCCCTGATAAGGGCAGCTGACCATCACCATTTGTAGCTGTGAGTATTCTCCTCTATGCTCTATTGACCTGATGTTGAGGGTTTCAAATGTTTTCTTCTTGTCAGTGGTACTTCAACCTCCAAAGAACTATTTTGCCCTTAATAGTGAGTAAATTGGTAAAAAAGAGAGGTATTAGGTTTTGCTCCTGGATCTGCTCATTCTGCAAATGTAGATTCTTCATTCGTCACCCAAAATATGATCACTGTAACTAACTAGTATGGATTCCTTGGATAAAAAGTTCAATATTCACTGAGAAAAAAACTAACCTTGAACTTTAAGGGGAATAGAGATGATGATTACAGAGAAGAGATTTTAGAGAGATTGAATATCTATAATTTTTTCAGAGTTATTCCTCTGAACATTACTAACATTATTCCTCTGAAATTAGTATAGATATGCAAGAGAGATAAACAACTTTTAAGAGAAATCGATGCATAAAAGGTTAGAAGATATAAAGCGCCTTTTCTTTTGTATTCATGCCAAATAATTTCTTAGTGGCTGTGCAAGGAATGCTTGACATCTTTTTAATTCATTTATTATGATAGCAGGTATTTATCTAATGCATATTAAATGCAGAGCACAGTGACTACTGCCTCTATTTAGTGCCTACTATGTATCAAGGCCACTACGGTACCTTTTTCGAGAGCGCTAATAATCAACTTCAGGTCAATCAAAGGAGATTGATTCCTTGCCAGATGTCTACCTGGTATTCTCTGAATAGGGCTTCTCTGGTTAGGGTCCGATCCAATTTCTGTTATTTCTGTGAACCACTGCTGAGACAGAGAGAGGCAGCTGCACCCCTCTTCCCTTTGGTGGCCCTTCCTGTATTGGGTGGGATGTTCACATCTTTCTACATTTGATAAAAATCAAGCCTCTTCTGCCTATTCCTTCCAGCACTGGATAAAATGACAGTGTCACACACAGAGAACAGAACACTCCTTTGGTGGCTTCAACATTCTTTTTTTGGCCTCATTTTCCTCCCTCTCTACTGAGTTCTTGAGTCCAAATTTAGTGGTGATGACTAAGAAATTGCCAGGATGTGACAGAGCATTCAGTTCATTGAGTCCTTCCTTGCCATTTTCCAATAGTTGTAACAATTGCCGAGTTTTTTCCTCCTCATGTTGTAGGTGCCGGTATCTGTGTAGTATCTATTATTCTGAACAGTTACGAAGTCACACATGCAGGATCTGTCCCTGCAATGACAACCTCCTTCTATACACAGCTGATTTCGTTCTATGGTATTCAGGAAGTTCCCTGCAGACTTTTTACTGGTTGATACTTCTGAATCCTGGAATTTCTGAATTCAATCTGAATCTCTGCAATGCAGATCCTGTAAGCAATGACCAAGTGGTCTGCTATGTGCTAGACAGTATGACCAGTCCTTTATGACTGGAAGGTGGATTCAGAAATAAGACAAATTCCTTGCCTTCTGGAGCAAGGAATGCACACGCCTGGGTCACGGGGCCATGCTGGAGATGTAGGTAGAGTTTCCGGGAGCACAAATATGAGTGTCATCGGTTCTGATTGGCAGAGATCATATATGATTCCAGGAGCAGTCATATTTGAGCTAGACCTTGAGGAATGAGAGGAAAGCCAGCAGGTAGAGAGGTACAGAAATGACATGAGTGGCGTCTGTAAAGGCACAAAGGCACACATGGTTCTGTGGTGGAGACAAGGCATGGTAGCGACTGAGTTGTGAAGATTTATTTATTTGTTTATTTATTTATTTATTTATTTATTTATTTATGGCCGCACCGCACTGCATGTGGGATCTTAGTTCCCCGACCAGGGATCGAACCCGCGCCCCCCTGCATTGGAAGCGCAGAGTCTTAACCGCTGGACCGCCAGGGAAGTCCCTGGATTGTGGAGAATTTTAAATGCCACATCAGGTTGTCATTTTACGCTAGGCAAGGCGAAACCAACATTCTATACAACTGTCCTCATCCCTAGAGGACACATGGAGACTCTTTTAGTCAGATTTCTTTGTAGACATACCTTGGCTTTCCCTATGTTGAGAATTCTACAAAGAGGAGCGTTCACAGCCCATAAATAGAACACTTTCGTTCCTACCACGTGATAGTTGCCTTCGAAGTACATTGCTTCTTGAGTAGGTTGAATTTGTGTGAATCTTCTGAGGCTCTATCAAGTATGCCCCTAGGCTGAAATTATCCCAAAAGATGACTCTGATCCGTGCACCCTGGGAGCCAGATGGGGGAACCAGTGAGATTACTGAGTGAAACAGATTTTGTGGATTTCCAGAAAAAAGTGTTCAATTATTTAACTTTAAGAAAAAGGCTGCCTCCTTGGAGGAATCTGTCCCTCTTTGCTGAAGTGATCCTCTGATGGTGAATCACTGTCTGTTGCCCAGATAGTGTGCTTTGCTTGGAATGCTATCTGACGTGAAGGAAGGTAGGACCATGGAGACATCATTCAGAAAAGACAGGTGTCCAGAAAGCTTGCAATATTTTTATTGCAAGGTGGGTTTTTTTTCAGGGTTTTATCAAAACTTATTCCTGATAATATCTCAGCAAAATAGTACAAATCGAATGGCTTCCTTAGTGCCACTGTCACATGTAGCTCACTTCGCATTTTCCTCGTCATTTTTACTCCAAGTGGACCCACTGCTACTCTATGGATTACTTAGAGATTAAAATCTGCTGTTCATTTCACTTTGCTTATAAATGGATATTTTATTTTATTTTATTTTATTTTTAAATTTATTTTATTTATTTATTTTTGGCTGCGTTGGGTCTTCGTTGCTGTGCATGGGCTTTCCCTAGTTGCGGCGAGCGGGGGCTACTCTTCGTTGCGGTGCGCGGGCTTCTCATTGCGGTGGCTTCTCTTGCTGTGGAGCATGGGCTCTAGGTGCGCGGGCTTCAGTAATCGCAGCACGCAGGCTCTGTAGTTGTGGCTCACGGACTCTAGAGCGCAGGCTCAGTAGTTGTGGCGCACGGGCTTAGTTGCTCCACGGCATGTGGGATCTTCCCGGACCAGGGATCGAACCCATGTCCCCTGCATTGGTAGGCGGATTCTCAACCACTGTGCCACCAGGGAAGCCCTAAATGGATATTTTAAATAGCTGTTTATTGCATACATACACATATTGCAAAACTTGAGCGAAGGTTTTCTGGGTTTTTTTGTTTGTTTTCAAAAACAGTCTATTGGGTCAGGAACCCTTCTTTTGTATGGGCAAGTCCAAAGAAAACATGGCCACGTACATGGCAGGAAATCACATTGCCGGGTTCAAAGTCTCCTGGCCTGCTCTCTCATGTCTGCTTGTAGAATTACTGTAAATTCCTTGTTTCTATATTGATTTGTGTGAAATGTTACTGTAAGGCAAGGATGGGGTGATGAGGGAATTTTTTTTTTCTTTTTAAGTCAAGGTCCAATGATCTGAAAAAAAAATCAATTTGGTTTATCTAAAAGTAAAAGGTAGTCTTTCTTTGTAGCATCTCTTTAGAAATCTAGGCAAGCATTGTAACAGTATAACACAGATTTCAGCCTGGGGCAATTGAAAATTTATAGTACCTGGTAACTGGATAATCTATGAAAATTAAGTACAAGGATCGGATGTTTATTTTCGCATATTTAATCCCGAAGGGAACAAAGCTGGATGTGACAGTTTCATGCTTGTCTTTTCAATCTTTGGCTCCTGTATTTTTCTAATGCATTACACTTAGGTGGCTGGTTCTAATTTTTCCATTACCTTATTACAAAGAGAGCTAATCATTGATCAGTAGCACTTGCACTTAGGGCTTTTTCTAAAGCATCACATAAAATGTTATATATAGTTTTAGTTTCCAATGATAATTGTTTCTGCTATTAAAATAGAACACCAGTCATAACAAGCTCTAACAAAGTTATGCCCTAAACTCCTGAAAGATAATACCATATGGTTCTCCATGAAATTCATAGCTATAAATATTGAGCTTTTGTTTATTTACTTCTCTTGTAGGAACATTTCACACCTGAGTGCAAATTCAAAGAATCGGTGTTTGAAAATTATTATGTGACATATTCATCAATGATATACCGTCAGCAGCAGTCAGGCCGAGGGTGGTATCTGGGTCTGAACAAAGAAGGAGAGATCATGAAAGGAAACCATGTGAAGAAGAACAAGCCTGCAGCTCACTTTCTGCCCAAACCACTGAAAGGTAAACTTGATATTATACCAGCTGTGGATTAAATGAGTATCGGTATTGAAATCAATCCTTTATCACACTTTCAAAAGTGGAATGCAATTCTTCCATACTAAGGCATTTATACAAAAATTCAGTAACATTTTACACTTAAAAAAACACTAAAGCATTGACAATAGCATCTCACCTCCTGATTTTAACTTTTCCATAGTATATCTGCACGTGGTAACACCTCTCTTATGTGGAAATAGCTTAATTGCTAACTCAGGACAGCCAAGAACCCCAAATTATGCCAAAATGATCCCTGGACAGAAACACAGGTGCTAAAATGTGTGCATACTTAACACTTATCAGAAAGCTCCTTGGGCCCATCTCTCTAAGGGCCCAACAGTATTGTCCCAACAATTTTCATTCATTCATGGTTTTGCTTTTTGGTCATTAATAGCAGCTTAGTAGCAAATGAGAAAGGGTGAGGGAGAGGAATGGGCTGCAGGAAGTAGGGATGTTAGAAGCAGTGAGATGTGGTGGAAAAGCGGTAGAAAATCCAGGCAGAGAAGAGCGGTTTACAGGAGGAGCAGACCATCCAGTCAAATCAGCACAGCGCCCTTTGACAGCACATTTTCTGGAGCCGGATTACTTGGGTCCAAAGCCCAGCTTCCGCCTTTACTAACCAGATAGTCTTGTGCAGATTACTGAGCTCAAGTTCCTTCTGTAAAATATGGATAAAAGCACCTGCCTCATGGGATTCGCATGTGGATTAAATGAGATAACACACGTGAAGCACTTACAACGGTATCTGGCACGTTCTAAGTGCTCCATAAGCGTAAGCCAGGGCTGTTATTTACAGCACAACAATAATATTTACCATTTGTTGCATTAAGAACTGTGCTAATACTTAGAGTCTTGGAGAGTTTCATTTTAAAGTCTGAGAGAAATCAGTGTTTGAAAATGTTTTCATTTTTAATATTTGCCTTGCACAGCATGCTGTGGATCATATTTAAACTTCTAAGAGCTTTATTAAATGCATTTTTCATTAATCCTCTCATATATCTAAAACCATCAGTGACGGAAATTAGGCATTAGAATTCTCTACACGCTTCTGTACCAAGATTGGATTTTGCTTCATCTGGTCCAGTCCGCTCTCTACTGAGTCCTTGAAAGCGGCATTTTTCAGGTTTGGCCTTCAGCCTGGAAGCCTAGTGGGCAGAAGGAAAGTTGAGGGCCATTGCGGTGGCCTTTGATGCCGTGTCTCTGTGCTTTGCAGTGGCCATGTACAAGGAGCCGTCTCTGCACGACCTCACGGAGTTCTCCCGATCTGGAAGCGGGACCCCAACCAAGAGCAGAAGTGTCTCCGGCGTACTGAATGGAGGCAAATCCATGAGCCACAATGAATCAACGTAGCCAGTGAGGGCAAAACAAGGGCTCTGTAACAGAACCTTACCTCCAGGTGCTGTTAAGTCTAGCAGTCCTTCACCCAAAAGTTCAGATTTGTCCATGACGTTTACCAAACAAACAAGGCAGAGTTCACTACTCTAATCTGCCATCAAACCTTCTTCTCATCCATACAAACGCCCCATAATTTAGATCGAGCTTGTGCAAAAAAAAGAGTGCCAAGCATGATCAGTGAATTAAATCTGGGAGAAGGACTGCCCAATTTTCTCATGATCTCACCTATGCTTTGGGGAAGACAAACCAAAAACATTTCACAGCACTAATGCTGATTAAAAAAATTGCTCTCCAACCAAGAAAATTGAAAAGACCACCATTGTTCTTCAAAAACAAACAACAAAACAAAACAACAAAATTAACTGCTTCAATGTTTTGTAGGGGCAAACAAAATTCTGTGAACCGTGTTGTTTTCTTGGCTTAATGTTTTCAATCTATGCTTGATTCGTATGTATTCTTTACTTTGGTATAGCACAACTTTATGATTTCTGGAATTCAATGGTTCTATTGACTCTGTGTCACTTAATCCAACTCAACCAAATTCAGGGTTGAAGCTGAATTGGCATCTCAGGCTCAAGGTAACAGTGTTCTTGTGATTTTACCAAAAATTTTTTTTTCCTTTAGAGTCGTAGTATTCTGATCAAGTTCTTGTGCTGTACTTTGTGCGTAGAAATTGTGTTGTGTTGTCAACCCCAGTCAGTAAAGGTTACTCAAAAAAAAAAAGATTATCCTCAAGTATAGATTTCTCTTAATTCCATTTGTGTTATCATGTTAAACTATTATTGTGGCTTCTTGTGTAAAGACAGGAACTGTGGAACTGTGATGTTGTCTTTTGTGTTGTTAAAATAAGAAATGTCTTATCTGTGTATGTATAAGTCCTCCTGTCATTGTATTTGGCGTGTGAATATTGTGTACAAGGAAATGTTAAGACTGGTTACCCCTAAACAACACATACTTATACCTGCTTCTGGAAAAGTGTTTAAGACTTAGCTAGGTTTCCATTTAGATCTTCATATCTGTTGCATGGAAGAAAGTTGGAATCTTGGCATAGAGTTGCATGATATGTAAGATTTTGTGCATTAATAATTGTTAAAATCTGTGTTCCAAAAGTGGACATAGCATGTACAGGCAGTTTTCTGTCCTGTGCACAAAAAAGTTAAAAAAAATTTGTTGAATATTTGTTGTTGTATACCCAGATACGCACCGAATAAACTCTTTATATTCATTCAAAGAAAAATCCTCCAATGTGTATTTATTGAGCGTCCATTATGTGCCGTGAACTGTGGTAGAAACTGGAGTTGTTACACACTGAATTTTGTACATCAGGTCCCTGCCCTCAGATAATCTACAGTCTAGAGATTTATATTAACACGAACACTCTTGAAAGTGTAGTTATGGTACTGGTTGTTGTACTTGAACTTCACATTGGAACAGAAGAATTCTCATTCCCATTCAGTGATGCATTGTATGAAAGACACCTATGTTCTAGTACCCTCCCTGCCTTTCACACTGTCATTTCCCCCTCTCTGTTTCTCATTTCTCTCAGTAGAGGGAAAGAACGGGACTAAATATCTCAAGTCCTTTCCACCTCTGAGAACTGAAGGAAAACATAAACATTTTCTTTTTTTATTAAAATTTCAAAACATATATTAAAATTGAAAGATTTTTATAGTGAACGTTGGTAAACCTACACCTGTGTTCCACCATTAACATATTACTATACTATACATCTATCCGTCCATCAATTTATCAATCCATCTTATGTTTGACACATTTCAAAATAAATTGCAGACATCTGTACACTTCCTCCTAATTCCTTATGTACACCTGTAACTAGAGTTCAATGTTCGTTTGCAGTTTTTTCTCTTATTTTTATTTTTAATCTTTTGGCCCCACCGTGCGGCATGTGGAATCTTATTCCCCGACTAGGGATCGAACCCGCGCCCCCTGCATTGGAAGCGCAGAGTCTTAACCACTGGACCAGCAGGGAAGTGCCTGCAGTTTTTTCTCTTAATATAAAACTTACAATGAAGTGCACATATCTTTAGTGTATGTTTGTTGAGTTGACAAATGCATACATTTGTGTAAGCATAAACATTTTCAATGTTGATGACTTTTCACTAGCTCCCCAAAGCTGCCATTGCCTGGTTATGATGCTTTCGGAGTAGTCGATGTAGGTAAGTAAGAGTGGAGGAACAGGTGAAACATAACTGACTGGCACTTTTCAGGGCATCCATCAGATAAAGTTACCGGGGCCCCAAGTAGCATGCTTTTGCACAGAGGGGAGGCTGCCCATTCCTAAGATGTCTGGGCCAGATTCAGCAGGAGCTCCTAGCCCAGCCCAGCTCAGCTCAGTCACCTTGTGATCCCGTCTTAAGCCTTCATCCTGCCAGAGCTGTAAGGTCCAGCTTGCATGAAAGAGGCTACCTGCCCAGCTTGGACAGGAGCCTGGGTACCATATACCATAAGTAGACTTGCTCAACCCTGCCCCCTATTCGGTCTCACTCATTTTCAGTCCGTAGAGAAAAGTAGTGCATTGTCTCACTCTTGCTCCAAGGACTTTAAGGTTTGGTTATTGATTAGTTTGCTTGCGGCTCTTGCTTTTTCATTGTTCAGGAATAGCATAGGTCTACTAGTCATAAACAAGTCAGTACCTTGGTGTCTTGGGGAAGCCTGGCATAAATAAGAAGGGGCCAAAATGCCCAGGAATAATCCTTTAGTCCCAACATTCTCAACGAGCTGCCGCAAGTTGTTTTTAACAGAAGGTGGTGTTTAAATAAATCAATACTTAAATCATCCTCCAAAATACCTCCCTACAAACAGTGATACTTTCACACATCTTCATTACACACACACACACACACACACACACACACACACACACACACACTTCAGTATCATTTCTCATGGTTGAAAATATTAGCCCTGCCACATGTGTTCCAATGTTTCAGTTTCTATGTGGGCATTCTTGAAGAGGTTTGTAACAGCTGCAATTCTGTCATCATGCAGGAAGTCTTTCTAGAACACCCAATGGATGGTTTTCAGTATTAGGATTCTAAACTAATTTACCAAATGTCAACCCAATATTTCCTTTAATTTTTGTTTCACACACTCTGCCTCTCTGTCTCTCATCAGTCGCTTCACACATACACACACACATAGATGTGCCCCCGAAAGTTCTCAGAGATTCTCTGTTCCTCTGGGAAGGTGACATATGTCTATTCAGTAGGGAGGCTGGGACAGCCAAGTTTAAAAAGCCAAGACTCAAGACATAGAGATGGCCAACGGGTACATGAAAAGATGCTCAACATCACTAGTCATCAGGGAAATGCAAATCAAAACCACAGTGAGATACCTAACCTCACACCTGTCAGAATGGCTATTATAAAAAAGACAAGAAATAATAAGAGTTGTGAGGCCGTGGAGAAAAGGGAATCCTCCTACACTGTTGGTAGGAATGTAAATTGGTGCAGCCACTATGGAAAACAGTATAGAGATTCCTCAAAAAGTCAAAAATAGAGCTACCATATGATTCAGCAATTCCACCTCTCGATATTTACTCAAAGAAAACAAAAACACTAATTTTAAAGAATCTGAAAAAGAATATATATATGTATGTATAACTGAATCACTATGCTGTACACCTGAAACTAACACACTGTAAATCAACTATACGTCAACTGAAAAAAAAGAATGTAAATAAGATAACCTAAAAAAGATATGTGCACCCCTAAGTTTATTGCAGCATTATTGACAATAGCCAAGATCTGGAAGCCACCTAAGTGCCCACTGATAGATGAATGGATAGAGAAGATGTGGTATATAAATATACAGTGGAAT
The DNA here is from genome assembly GCF_009873245.2 of Balaenoptera musculus. Lineage (NCBI taxonomy): Eukaryota > Metazoa > Chordata > Mammalia > Artiodactyla > Balaenopteridae > Balaenoptera > Balaenoptera musculus. Next base: position 115,663,100 of record NC_045806.1, on the reverse strand, counting down.
ATTAGCCATGAAAAAGAATGAAATCTTGCCATTTGTGACAACATGGAAAAAACAAAACAAAAAAAGCAAGACAAAACAGAAACAGACTCATAGGTACCGAGAGCAAACTGGTGGTTACCAGAGGGGAGGGGGCGTGAGGGGATTAAGAGGTACAAACTTCCACTTATAAAATAAACAAGTCAAGGGAATGTAATGTACAGCACAAAGAATATAGCCAATAATACTTTAATAATTGTGTGCGAGGCCAGATAGTAACTAGACTTATAGTGATCATTTTATGATGTATAAAAATATCAATCACTATGTTGTACACCTGAAGCTAACATAATATTATATGTCAGCTATACTTCAAAAAATACCAGGAAGAATAAAGTAAGATGGCTTCTGAAGCTATGACACTTCTGTTCACTAAGGAGGATTGCCCAGGTGTGTCCTCACAACAAATGAGCATGCCTGCAACATTCTGTACTCTAAATAATTGTGTGCACTCTTAAAATAATTTGTTTTCGATTCTGTAAAGTTAATGCTTAGAGTAAGAGAAATGTACAAGGGCGATGAATGAGTAAAAGCTTGGCTCCTTGGAGTCAATTGCTCAGGTCGTTGGCTCAGTGGATATTTATCACCTTATAAGCTGTCAGTGCAGCGCGGCACGTAGCTTGAGCCCTGGAGAAAGCATTCACGCAAGGACAAATGGATTGAGACTGAGTCAGTCTTGCAGAAAAAGAGAGATTCTGGGGTTTTAGCAACGGGGAAATTTCCCTTCCTTACTGGAATTAATAAAGTGGAACTCCAATTGGAAATAATTGTTCAGCTTTACAGTCTTCATATATGTAAACCTCTCCATCACTAATACCCTGGTACAAACTGGATGGTTACAACCCAAGTGTTCTTTTCTTCTTTCAAAGTTGCAAAACTAGGTTCAATTAGTTCTCAAAGGCTGGCTGTACTATAGTTTTCCCTTGAATATAAAACAGCTGAACAAAACAGCTTACACAACATTTGAGTTTCCTGGGTCTTAGGGACATTTCAAAGTACATCATCATTACGTTCACCAACGTACTGCATGCCAAATCCACACAAAACACTGCCCTATGGTGTGTGTGCATGTGTGTGCGCGCATGTGTGTAGCGGGCAGGGCACTGAATAAAGAGTCCTGCTACCTACTCTCGGAGGTTTCAGTCAGGAGATCTTCAAATCTCCTTGGAGTCACCTGCAGCAAGTAGAGTATCATGTGACTAAACTGTGCTAGAAACCAAATACACAAGTTCTACTTTCCAGAGACTCTCAGTCTAGAATAGTAGACATGCAACTATCAAATTTAGTCAGTTAGTATAAACACTGTAAAATGTATAATCAAGGTGTCGGGAGAACACAGTGAAGTAAGAAATTGATTAGGGAAACTGAAAAAGTTTCAAAGAAGAGTTCATCTTTGAGTTGAGTCTTAAAAGATGAGCTAGAAAGGTAGTGTAGGTGGCTCTAGGACAAAAAACAATATAAGCAAAGCATAGAGTCATTAAATAGCATTGAGTGTCCAGAAAACATTAGTTAGCCTAGTGTAGCTGGACGATAGGAGGCAGAGGCCCTGCTATGCAAGTGATCCTCCGGAGAAGAATAGCCTCCCCGCAATGCTTCATTCCATTATGTCTCATTGCCAGAAAGAGGCTGTGAGCCACCTAAGTCTGGCTTATTGGCCTGTCTTTGAAACCTAGTTGCTCTATATGTTTTGTTAAAACCCGATGAGTAAATTACTCTCTTCAGTAGACAAAAATCAAAGATAATTGTCTATGAGCAAAGTATGATTCCCAGCCTTGCTTATTAGACTGGAGTGGATGGGTCTTACTAATTCCCCCTTCTCTATTGAACAATCTGTTCTTTGCCTGCTCTAAAAAGAATTTGTCAAGCAATATGGGTTGTTTGACCAGTACAATCATATAGAGAAAGAAAAGCAGCAGCAAGATAAGGAAAGGAAAACTTTCTTCAAGCAAATTCCTTCCATCTAAAATGTACATTTTAATGATTTTTCCTTTGAATAAAGTTTATTTGGAATTTTCAGATTTCCAAAGTTATTTAAAATAACCTCTCTCCCTCCCTCTCCATACACCACCACATACATGCACCTACACACGCCCGCATACACACACACAGAGACACACACACACACACACACACACACTATTTGTATACTTCTTTGGGAAGGAGAGCTAAAATTTTCATATAATGTAATGTACAAACTTCTTAAGTGTACCAATTAGTTTGGTTTGACAAACGCATACACCATGGAACACCCCTGTAACATAGAGTGTTTCCAGCACCACAGCAAGTTTTCTTGTGCCCCTTCCCAGTCAATATGCACCCACCACCCACAGGCAACCAGTGGTCTGATTTTTTTTCACCTTAGATGACTTGTTTTTGTTTTAGAACTTATTACAAATATTATCATACATATGTGCTCTTTGTGTAAGACTTCTTTTGCTCAGGAAAATGTTTTTGAGATCCATCCATGTTGTCGTGTGTTATCAGTCTTTCATCCCTTTTTACTGCTAAGTAGTATTACAAAATATGACTATATCCACAGTTTGCTTACCCATTTCCGGTTGACAACACCTGGGCTGTTTCCAAATTTGGGCTGCTTGGAAGAGAGCTGCTATAAACAGTTTTACGCAGGTTTTTGTGGAAACAGACTCTCATTTCTCTTAGGTAAATACCAAGGAGTGGATTTTCTGTGTCCTAGAGTTAGGTGTATGGTTCATTTTATGAGCCTGTCAGAACTTTTTCCAAAGTAGTACTTTTTTTTACACTCCTACCAGCAGTGTATAAAAGTTCCAGTTGCTCCAAATCCTTGTCAACATTTGGTGTATCCAGTCTTGTTAATTTTAGCCATTCTGGTATGTGTGTAGAGATATCACATTTGGCTTTAATCTGCATTTCCCTGATGATTAGTGATGTCAAGCACATTTTCATGTGCTTATTGGCCATTCATGTATCCTCCTTTGTGACGTGTGTGCTCCCCTGATTTGCCCATGTATATCGCATTGTCTTTTTATTATTGATCTGTAGGAATTCTTTATATAACCCAGATACCAGTTCTTTGTCAGATACATGATTTGTGAATATTCTCTTCCAGTTTATGGCCTTTGTATTGATTGTCTTAATGGTGTCTTTTAGTGAGCAGAAATTTTAATTTTGATAAAATCTAATTTATACATTTTCTTTTATTATTATTGATATTTGTGTCTTATTCTTAGCTTCTAAGTTTACAACTATGATCCAGCTCAAATTAATTTTTGTGTATGGTGTGAGGTCCTAGTTGAGGTTAATTTTTAAATATGGATATCCAGCCCCACTGGTTGAAAAGACTTTTCTTTCCACATTAGATTGCTGTGGCATCTTTGACAGAAATCAAATAACCACATATGTGTGAGTCTATTTCCAGACTCTCTATTCAGTCCTACTGGTATATTTATTGATTCTTATGCCAGTACTACACTGTCTAAATTACTGTAACTCTGTAGTAGGTCTTGAAGTCTGGTAATAATTTCTTCCACTTTGTTCTTCTTTCCCAGGTAGCTTTTAAACATTCTAGGTCCTTATCTGGGTAGCTGAAAATGTCCCACAAGGCTTGCACTTCAATCTTCTGCCCTTCTACTTTTCCATCCCCTCCAAGTGCTCACCTGATCTCATGTTTTCACAAATCATTGCTGACTAATGAATCTCCAAATCATAATCTCTGGCTAAGCCTAATTCATGCCCCAAAGGCCATGTAGACATTCCCCTAAAGCTTAGCTATTTCTCCACATCAATAACGAATTGAACTCACTAAGCTTTCCCACAAGCTGGCCCAAATCAGGAGTAAGACCATTCTTACCAGCTTCAAGCTCAGAAAAACAAGTTCTTTGAATTGCCTCTTCATCTCCCATGGCTAATCATTGAGGGTTGCCAAATATTTATTTGCTTTTTGTTTTCTATTTTTTAACCATTCTTACAGCCACCTTCTCTGGAACATTCCACCTGAATTAATGCTATTGTCTCCCACTATCTCCCCTTCATATCCCAGCTAGATAAACATCCTAAAAATCCTTTAGGCCATATTATTTCCTTATTAGACAATGTCTGATCAATTCTAAACCTCTGGATTTGGCCCTTGGAGGCTCTTCCACGTGTGGTCTTCCTCCAAATCTCTCACCTCCTCTCCTAGTAGTCTTTATAAATAAAGGTGCTATCTGGTAGTTATTTGAGCCTTTCAACAATGTTTTTCTAACTCCATAAAATTCAGCCTTTCCAGATATTACAAGGTGTAGCTACAAAAAATTTTCTCAGGTCAGAAGGAAAAAACCATTCCTATTTTTTAGTAACCACACTACATTAAATGTTCTCACTTTTCGATAATCATTTCAGCATAAACTTCGATTATTTAACCAATAAGTCCCACCTTTTCAAAGTATTCTTGCATCTGTTGATGGTTAAAGCTCCCAGAGCCACCTTAGATCCCTTCATTGTGCTGTCACTGTCTACTCAGCATTGACCGTGTAGTTCATCAGGACTTCAAGTCCTCTGCGACCTGACCAACCACGCTGAACAGGAATTTTCTCTCGGTTGTGTTCCTAGACGCTTCTGTAGAGAGCACACTTTAGGCATTCGTTCTTTTGTTCTCTTGCTCTAATGACAACAAGGAAGTTATTTTCAAAATGTGCATTAGGAAATACCGACAAGTTTCCTGTTTGTATTTTATACATGACTAATCCCACACTGCATCCCTCAGTCCAGGCTCCAGACCATTCCAACTCATTGTTTCTTAAAGAAATGCCTAACATTGGGGAAAGAAGCTGAGTGTGGTTTTCATTTTATTAGAGTTTTGGAGAGAGGCACTCCAGTTCTAGCCATCTCACTCACCTGCTTGATGACCTACAATGAGTCACTTCTCCTCTCTCAGGTTTTTTATTTGGAAAACGAGGGTTTTGGAGTCAGTGTTTAAGGATACTCCAGTTAACCCAGTCTAGGATTCTACTGAGGGCTGCTGTGGTCTGAACACGTCCCTCCTAAATTTCACATGTTGAACTCTTAATTCTCAGAGTAATGGTATTAGGAGGTGGGGCCTTTGGGAGGGGCTTAGGTCATGAGGGTGGACGCCTATTGAATGAGATTAGTGGTTTTTAGAAGCCACCACACAGAGATCCATCACCCCTTCCTCCATAGGAGGACACAACGAGAAATCTGCACCCTAGAAGAGGGGCCCTCACCCGACAGTGCTGGCACCCTGATCTCAGACTTGCAGCCTCCAGAACTGTGAGAAATAAATTCCTGTTTTTTACCAGGAAAATACCAGTCTGTGGTATTTTATTATAGCAGCCAGAATGGACTAAGATAAAGGCTTTCTGGGTAAATGGGTGTGAAGTCCTTCCCTCAAAACATAGTACGTAGGCAATTTCCAGTCTATTCATGCATTACCTTGGCCCTGGATCTAGAACTATTCTATCACTGGACCATATTTGGACCTCAAACACTGAAAGTAAAACTCACAGAAATGGTAAAGAGAATGAAATATGCTACCCTTACTATCAAGACTGGGGACCCCAAAATAAACATTTTCCAAGAATGATGACGTCATCTGCCACACTCAGTCATTAATTTACCAAAAATGTATTGGGTCCATCCACCTCACTACAAATAACTCCATTGCGTTTCTTTTTATGGCTGAGTAATATTCCATTGTATGTATGTGCCACATCTTCTTTATCCATTCATCTGTCGATGGACACTTAGGTTGCTTCCATGTCCTGGCTATTGTAAATAGAGCTGCAATGAACATTTTGGTACATGGAGTGAAGTAAGTCAGAAAGAGAAAAACAAATACCATATGCTAACACATATATATGGAATCTAAGAAAAAAAAAAAGGTCATGAAGAACCTAGTGGCAAGATGGGAATAAAGACACAGACCTACTAGAGAATGGACTTGAGGATATGGGGAGGGGGAGGGGTAAGCTGGGACGAAGTGAGAGAGTGGCATGGATATATATACACTACCAAACGTAAAATGGATAGCTAGTGGGAAGCAACCGCATAGCACAGGGAGATCAGCTCGGTGGTTTGTGACCACCTAGAGGGGTGGGATAGGGAGGGTGGGAGGGAGGGAGACGCAAGAGGGAAGAGATATGGGAACATATGTATATGTATAACTGATTCACTTTGTTATAAGGCAGAAACTAACACACCATTGTAAAGCAATTATACTCCAATAAAGATGTTTAAAAAAAAAATGTATTGGGTTCTTACTAAGGTCCAGGCCTTATGTAGGCACTCAGAATATGGGGATGAAATAAATATGATCCTTGTCCTGGAAAAGAATATAATCTAATGAGGAAGACAGGATGTCTACAATTAAATTACCCTATTGACTAGAATGCTAGGTATAATCTTTAGAAAGTGTTCGAGGACCACGTTCTGATGTTAGCAATATCATAGCAAATAATAGAGTTTCTGCCACCAATTATGGAACTAGAGTCAGTTCAGTCCCTCAGGTTTTTTAAGGAAAACTCATCTGCCTCTTTTTCCCTGGCATTGCTAGTGTGAGAACACATCAAAGATTTTACATTTTCTCAGAACCAGAATTGTTCCCACAGTATAAAATAGAAATATAGTGGGAAAATGCCCTAGATCTAAAACTACCCTTAGTGAGGTTGAGAGACTGTCATTTTGAAATCCACTATTAAAACATTTACAGGGTAAAATTTTAACAACAAAGACACATAAATAAGCAAACTTATACTCTCACAACTCTCCCCCATTATTACATTATCCTTGTACTTTACTCTCTGATAACAGAAGGTGGAGTTTCTGAACCTTTCTTTCTGCCATGATATTCACTCAAATGGATCTACTGTGGTTCCTTTCAGTTTCCTGATTACTAGCTCTGACTCCTTCTCACCTCTTCTCTCCACTTTAGGGAAGCTATCAGAATGTAGAGGGCAACATTACAACTGTAGGACTAAGCACAAGTCTTCTCTGGTTGATTTCTTTATATTTTTGTCTTGAAATAATTATAGATTCATGGAAGATGCAGCGAGTACAGAGAACTTTGTGTGCTCTTTACCTACTTCCCCCAATGGGAACTATCCTACAATATCAAAACAAGGAAATTGACATTGGTACAATCTACAGAGCTTATTCAGATTTCATCAGTTTTACAATGCACTCGTGTGTGTGAAGGTCCATGTAATTCTATCACATGTATGGATTCGTGTAACTACCACCATGACCACAATATGGAGCTGTTTCATCACCACTAAGATCCCACGTATTGTTCTTTTATAGTCACATCCATTTCCCTCTCATCCTCCCCATCCATAAAAGCTGGCAACCACTAATCTGTTCCCCACTTCTATAATTTTGTTATTTCAAGAATGTTACATAAATGCCATCATACATAATGTAACACTTTGAGATTGGTTTTTCCCACTGAGCCAAATTCCCTTGAGATTCATCCACGTTGTTACATGTATCAATAGTGCATTCCTTTTTCTTGTTGCATAGTATTTCTTGTCGCATAGTATTTCTTGTCGCATAGTATTTCTGGGTATGGATGTGCCACAGTTGCTTTAATTTTCAACCTGCTGAACTACATTTGTGTTGCTTCCAGTTTTCAGCTATCACAAATAAAGTTACTATGAACATTCACATACAGGATTTTGTGTGGACATTAGTTTTTTTTTCTTTGGGATAAATGCACGAGTATAATTGCTGGGTCATGTGATAATTAGTTTTAAAAGAAACTGACACACTGCTTTCCACATGGCTGTATTATTATAGGTTCCACCATAAACATATAGTGATCCAAACTCTCTGCATCTTCACCAGCATTTGCCGTTGTCAATGTTCTATTTTATTTTAGCCATTCTGATAAGTGCATATCATATATCATTATGATTTTAATTGCATTTTCCTTAGTGGCTAATGATATTGAACATTTTTTAAATTTTCCATTATTATATCCTATTTTGTGAAATGTCTGTTCGTGACTTTTATCTATCTTCTATTGGATTTTTAAAAATTTACCATACAGTTTCATCAGTTTGTTATGTATTCTAGGTATGAATCCTTTGGCAGTTATATAGCTTGCAAATTATCTTCCAGTGATTGGTTATTAAAAGTATATAATTAGTGGGACTTCCCTAGTGGCACAGTGGTTAAGAATCTGCCTGCCAATGCAGGGGACACGGGTTCGAGCCCTGGTCCGGGAAGATCCCACATGCCACGGAGCAACTAAGCCCATGAGCCACAACTACTGAGCCTGTGTGCCACAACTACTGAAGCCTGCACGCCTAGAGCCCGTGCTCCGCAACAAGAGAAGCCACTGCAATGAGAAGCCCGCGCACTGCAATGAAGAGTAGCCCCTGCTCGCTGCAACTAGAGAAAACCCACATGCAGCAACAAAGACCCAACACAGCCAAAAATAATAAATAAATAAATTTATTTTAAAAAAGGATCTAATTAGGGAAGGCCTTTGGGAATGGTGGAGTTAGGGCCTATGAAAATATTTTCCGTCATAAAAGCCATGAGAACACTGGCAAAAATTCTAAATCAACTTTTTGAGAACTCTGGAAATTAACCAGAACACATAAATAACTCTTACAACTTGACAATAAAAAGACAATAACCCACTTAAAAATGGTTAAGTGATTTGAATAGTTATTTCTCTGAAGACTACATAAAAATGGCCAATAAGTACGGGAAATGAAGCTCAACATTGCTAGTCATTTAGATAATTCAAATCACAACTACAATGAAATTGCAGTAAACACACCCAGTAAAATGGCTACATTTTTTTTAAAAGACAAGAACACATATTAGTGACGATGTGATGAAACTGGAATCTTCATACACCAATGGTGGGAATGTAAAATGGTGCAGTCACTTTGGGAAAAAGTCTGGCAATTCCTCAGAAACCTAAACATAAAGTTACCATATGACACAGCAATTCCATTCCTAGGTATATACACAAAAACTTTTTTTTTGAAGTATGGTTGATTTATAATGTTTCAGGTGTACAGTAGAGTGATTTAGTTTTATATATATATATATAAAACTTTTTCAGTTATATATATATAAAACTTTTTCAGATTCTTTTCCATTATAGGTTATTACAACTATATTCAACTACATTGATTATAGTTCCCTGTGCTATACAGTAGGTCCTTGTTGGTTATCTATTTTGCATATAGTAGCTTACAAAAACTTGTACATGAATATTCACAGCAACATTATTCACAATAACTAAAAAGTGGAAACAACACAAATGTCCACCAACTGATGACTGGATAAACAAAATGTGGTGTATCTATACAATGCAATATTATTAACCATACAAGGAACAAAGTACAGACATATCTACAACATGAATGAACCTTGAAAAGTTATGCTAAGAGAAAGAAGGCAGACAAAAAAGACACATATTTGTATGAGTCCATTTATATGAAATATCCAGAGTAGGCAAATTGATAGAGACAGAAAGTAGATTAGTAGTTACCATGAGCTGGGGGACAGGAAGATTGAGGAGTGACCTTTAATGGGTATGGGGTTTCCTTCTGAGGTGATGAAATATTCTGGAATTAGTGGTGTTGTTTGTACAACTTTGTGAATATAATAAAAACCACTAAATTGTACACTTAATTTTTTTAACTTTAAAAAGTACATAATTGGGAATTTCCTGGAGGTCCAGTGGTTAGGGCTCTGCACTTTCACTGCCCGGGCCCAGGTTCAATCCCTGATTGGGGAACTAAGATCCCGCAAGGCGAACGGCACAGCAAAAGTAAAAATAAAATAAAATAAAGAGTACATAATTAGCAAACTTTGGTCTTTGAACTAGTATTAGTAACAAAATATGTCTCACATTTTTCAAAACTTATGTGTCAAGTCAACACAATTCAGACCCACAGCTCTAGGGGACAAAGAGGGAAAGCACTTCCTAAATGCTCTGCTGACAGAGAAATGGACTTCACCTTTGCAGAGTTCTTTGTGTTGATGTGATCCCCCATTGCTATTTCATGTGCTGGTGTGTCATTCTGATAATGTAGAACTCCATATCCCTAGGTTTCTTTATCTATTAAATAGGGATCATAATAGTGCCTTTCTTATAGGCTTCTTATGAAGATTAAATTAAAGAGCTTAGAACAGGGCCTAGCACATGGTAAATAAGAAAGTTTCACTATATTATATAACACAAAAATAGAGGTATAAAACAAAAAGTGGGGCTCAAATAAGAGTTTAATGTTTTCTATCATTATTATTGCTGCTGCTGCTGTATGATCCCTTTTGGAAACTGGCAGGGGCATATTATGTAGTCTATTGGTTTTTGTTGGACAACCCCCTACCAAATGAGTATGTCATTATGGGGAAAGAATGATCATTTTCTTTTTTTAATTATAAAATATGTAATATATGGCTCGGTAGAAAATTTGAGAACTGTACAAAGGCATAAACTTTCTAAAAATATAAAAATAAATAACCACTATGGTATGCGTGTATAAATATATATATATATATATATACTTTTCCCACTTGGGAATGTGGAACCCATTTTTGAGGAGAGTGTGGTAATTTCAAGAAATGTCTTGTCACACACTAAAACACATGATGTAGCAGAATATCAGAGCTAGAAGGAACCTTAATTTAGTACCTTCTATTTCATGCCTTGAAAACATGCCCTCTTCTGCTCTTCTGCCCTGTATCCTATTTGTTTATTCCTGAGGTTCACAGTACAGATATTGGATAGTTTACTATCCTTCTGTATAGTTTGGTTGAGAACTTCACTCTAATCCAAACATTTTTTTTTTTACAGTTGAGGAAAAGGAGAAATTGAAAATTAAATCCCTTTACCTTGGTCACAAACTTCGTTAAGTGACCCTCCCGGTCCCAGACCAGTGCACTTCAGACTGTACCTCACTGATTGGACTGAGGTGCATTAGATTAAGTGGCAAATATGTAGCAGGACATTTATATTTGGAACTGAGAAATTTAATTTCCTTTCTGAATGTTTATGTGTGTTCATAAGTTTAAAGTAAACTTTGGGAACTCTGCCTAAGATGTGACTTGAATAAAAGTGTCTACTTCTTCCCAAATATCCACCTATGGAATAAGCAAAGGAGTTAAAAGGGTGGCAGGGGATCTATTTCATCTCTGGAAACCAGGTAAGGGTGCTATTCACCTACTTGAAATTTTAAGAAATTTCTTCTAAATATTATGAACATGTCAGCATATTGAAGAAAAGTGCTAACCCTGGTCTTACCTCTCTTCTGAAAAGGCATCAGAGAATTATGGTCATATGGAGAGGCCATCATGGAAAAAGGCAACAGTGGAAGCTGAATCCAGCCTCTGTACCCCGACACTGAATTAAATCTTGGAGACAGAGTTTTGGGTGAAGTAGAAAAGAATAGTTTTATTGCTTTGCCAGGGAAAGGGGGCCACAGTGGGCTAATGCCCTCAAAACTGTGTGTCCCGACCTGGAGGGGAGAGTGAGGAGTTTTATAGTAATGGTTCGAAGAGGTTGTGATCAGCTCATGGACTTTCTTCTGACTGGTTGGTGGTAAGTGGGCATCAGCATCATCAACTTTCTGGTTCCAACTGGTCTGGGATCTACGTGCTTGTGGGGAGCATACCGTTAATTTCTCCCACCTGGTGGGGATTTCAGTATCTGCAAAACAGTTCAAAGATATTGTTATGTATATCACTTGAGGGGAACCAGGACCCTGCCCCAAGGCTGCACTATTGTTTTTTTTTTTAACATCTTTATTGGAGTATAATTGCTTTACAATGTTGTGTTAGTTTCTGCTTTATAACAAAGTAAATCAGTTACACATATACATATATCCCCATATCCCCTCCCTCTTGCATCTCCCTCCCACCCACCCTATCCCACCCCTCTAGGTGGTCACAAAGCACCAAGCTGATCTCTCTGTGCTATGTGGCTGCTTCCCACTAGCTATTATATATTTGGTAGTGTATATATGTCCATGCCACTCTCTCACTTCGTCCCAGCTTACCCTTACCCCTCCCCGTGTCCTCAAGTGTATTCCTATGTCTGTGTCTTTATTCCTGTCCTGCCCCTAGGTTCTTCAGAACCATTTTTTTTTTAGATTCCATATATATGTGTTAGCATACGGTATTTATTTTTCTCTTTCTGACTTACTTCACTCTGTATGACAGACTCTAGGTCCATCCACCTCACTACAAATAACTCAGTTTCGCTCCTTTTTATGGCTGAGTAATATTCCATTGTATATATGTGCTACATCTTTTTTATCCATTCATCTGTTGATGCACACTTAGGTTGTTTCCATGTCCTGGCTATTGTAAAAAGATCTGCAATAAACATTGTGCTGCATGACTTTTTTGAATTATGGTTTTCTCAGGGTATATGCCCAGTAGTGGGATTGCTGGGTCATATGGTAGTTCTATTTTTAGTTTGTTAAGGAACCTCCATACTGTTCTCCATAGTGGCTGTATCAATTTACATTCCCACCAACAGGGCAAGAGGGTTCCCTTTTCTCCACACCCTCTCCAGCACTTAGTGTTTGTAGATTTTTTGATGATGGCCATTCTGACCAGTGTGAGGTGATACCTCATTGTAGTTTTGATTTGCATTTCTGTAATGATTAGTGATGTTGAGCATCCTTTCATGTGTTTGTTGGCAATCTGTATATCTTCTTTGGAGAAATGTCTATTTAGATCTTCTGCCCATTTTGGATTGGGTTGTTTGTTTTTTTGTTATTGAGCTGCATGAGCTGCTTGTAAATTTTGGAGATTAATCCTTTGTCCATTGCTTCATTTGCAAATATTTTCTCCCATTCTGAGGGTTGTCTTTTTGTCTTGTTTATGGTTTCCTTTGCTGTGCAAAAGCTTTTAAGTTTCATTAGGTCCCATTTGTTTATTTTTGTTTTATTTCCCTTTCTCTAGGAGGTGGGTCAAAAAGGATCTTGCTGTGATTTATGTCAAAGAGTGTCCTTCCTATGTTTTCCTCTAAGAGTTTTACTGTGTCTGGCCTTACATTTAGGTCTTTAATCCATTTTGAGTTTATCTTTGTCTATGGTGTTAGGAAGTGTTCTAATTTCATTCTTTTACATGTAGCTGTCCAAAAATACCTAGAAACAAATGACAATGAAAACATGATGACCCAAAACCTATGGGATGCAGCAAAAACAGTTCTAAGAGGGAAGTTTATAGCAATACAATCCTACCTCAAGAAACAAGAAAAATCTCAAATAAACAACCTAACCTCACACCTAAAGCAATTAGAGAAAGAAGAACAAGAAAACCTCAAAGTTAGCAGAAGGAAAGAAATCATAAAGGTCAGATCAGAAATAAATGAAAAAGAAATGAAGGAAATAGCAAAGATCAATAAAATTAAAAGCTGGTTCTTTGAGAAGATAAACAAAATTGATAAACCACTAGCCAGACTCATCAAAAAAAAGGGAGGAGACTCAAATCAACAGAATTAGAAATGAAAAAGGAGAAGTGACAACTGACACTGCAGAAATGCACTATTGTTTCTGAACTGCTCCTCTCTTGTCTCCGCATCCCCTCCTTTCCCTAATTAGCAACTGTTTGAACCTGCCCTTTGGAACTCAGGGAAGGTTATGGAGGCTGAATGAAGCCTATTTTCTGTAATCAAGAAACGTGGGACACAGAAAGGCTTTTGTGCCCAGGAGCCCCACAGGGTCCTGCTTGGTATCACAGGGACCACCTCATTTGGAAGGGCAAGGGCTGCAGGCAAGGAAGAGACTTAGGGCAGATGTGAAACAAGCCTCCTTGAGACCCCTTTGCCAATAAAGAGCCATAATATCAACAACTACCCTGGAAAGCTCCAGGAGGCACAGAGCTACCAGGAGCAGAGAGTCAGCTGTACAGATGGCTGCATTTCTGACAACAGCCCTGGGAAGAAAGCCAGACAGAGCCATCAAAGAACTGGAATGGAGGCTAAGCTAAAAGACATCTGAATATATAAAGCTGTCCCATTGCTCAATGTCGTTGCCAAACAGAAGGAAGATATCACAGTGAGATGGAAATCTCTTTCTGGGACTTCCCAAAGCACCAACTCCTTCTCCATACTCTCCTCCATCACACAGTTTTTTTGAATATATAACAGCCCGTCCTCTTGCATAGCAAACTGGTAACAAGTAAATGTATAAAAGGAAAATCCACTCACATTTGTCTGTGTGTATGAGGAAACAGACTAGCAGTATCTAAAAAGATGAATCTACTTATTTCGGTGATATACTCAGGGATGTCATAAAAAATCTAAGCTTTTTCTATCTTCTTAGTGTGGGACTTAGTGTGTGGCTTTTTGCCTTCTGGTTGCAAGGTGGCTATTTGATCTCCAAGCCTCACATCTGAATTTCAGGCAGGAAGCCACAAAGTGTCAACGGGACATGCCAACTTAGTATGCTCCATTTAAAAAGTTTTCAGCAAGCCCTACTCCCCTAGACACACATTTTCTTGAATTTCATTGTCTGGAAACTGTGTCACGTGGCCACACTCAGCTGCAAGGAAGTCTAGGAAGGAAGACAAGGTAAAGGGTATTATGAATGTCTTTGGGATGTCACATCCCCTGTGTCAGTCACACATTGCAAATGGGGAAATAGTGATCATGGACGACCTCTCCTCTTTCAAGAGAAAGGGCATACTTTTAAAAATAATTTATGGGGACTTCCCTGGTGGTCTGGGGCATGGGTTCGATCCCTGGTCAGAGAACTAAGATCCCACATGCTGCATGACGTGGCCAAAAAAAATTTTTTTTAAATAGAAAAAAAAAGAATTTATGGAAGAAAAGAAAAGTAAATTTAAGGTAACATTTTTAATGGGTATTAATAAAAATGGACAGTATAAAATAAGAAATTAAATATGAGAGTATAAGAAAAGAAACTTATGGAAAGTCTTTGGCTAAGAGAATGAAAAAATCAAAAGGAATTGGATGAAATAATGAAAACATATAAGGAAAATCATAATTCACCAAGAGAATTAGAATCTTTAGAAGAAGTGACAACAATCAGAACAACACTACAACGGTATCGAGGTTCTGCCAGTTAAAAAGATGATTATGAAAAGGGGAGGAAGGGTGGGTATGAGGGATCAGGCAAATGCAGACAATTCATGCTCTTGTACAAGGAACCAGAACAAGATGAAAAAACAAAATAAGCAAGATTCAAGAAGGAAAATATTTCTGAAGAAGTAAAGATCTGGATCTGCAAACTGAAAGACTTTTCTTTGAAGATATGGGGAAAAAATCAGGCAAAACTTTTAATTTTTATAGTCAAGAAAGCAAGCATGCAGGAAAATAAAGTGAATTTGCAGAGGAAGAAAAATCAGATTGACCCCAGATTATTGAGGCTTATGGAAGATAATGGAGCTTGTTTGGAAGAACACTGTCCAAAATATTTTTTGCTTCAGCAAGTTCTAAGACATTCTCCATCAGAAAAATGTTTTGGGTTTTTGTTTGTTTGATCAAAGAAGTTTATGAAATGCTGCAGGTATGTGTCTGTTTTGGTGGTTCAGTAAAGCACATTCAATATATTTTAAAATTCTGAGAGTTTGTGTGGCAAAGAAACCACACAAATTTAATTTTTAAATCCATAGTTCCCCAAATTCATTTGACCATAGAACTCCCTTTTTTCGTGTAATAGTGATTGGTAGTCCACATTCATAGAATGGATTTGGGGAAATGTCAGACATAGTTTTGAGAGAAATGTTTTAAGTCAAATATTATCAACTCAAGTAAGTTATTATTATAGATGTAATTTCTGAGCCTTGGCATAACTGAAAAAAATGACCAAAATATCCTTTCTGTTCATCAGCCAAAGTGATATACATCAAAATGAATGGCCCCCAAAATGGAACATGTGACTTCTGAAACCTGTTAAATACTTTGGTAAAAGTCTACAAGGTTATACACATTCCCATCCTTACTACTTCTCTGACCTCATCTCTTAATTCTCTCCCCCTTGTTCACTCTGCACAAGGTACACTGGCCTCCTTACTTTTCAGACTCATTTCTGATTTAGAGCAGCACTTTTCACATGCTGTTCTATCTGGAACATCGCTTACCCAGATCAAGATATTTGCATGCCTGACTCCCTACCTTCTTTCTTTTTTTTTTAATAAATTTATTTATTTATTAAAACCATTTTTTTTTTGGCTGCGTTGGGTCTTTGTTTCTGCACGCAAGCTTTCTCTAATTGCGGCGAGCGGGGGCTACTCTTCGTTGCGGTGCGCGGGCTTCTCATTGTGGTGGCTTCTCTTGTTGCGGAGCACAGGCTCTAGGTGCACAGGCTTCAGTAGTTGTGGCTCGCGGGCTTAGTTGCTCTGCGGCATGTGGGATCTTCCCAGACCACGGCTCGAACCCGTGTCCCCTGTAATGGCAGGTGGATTCTTAATCACTGCACCACGAGGGAAGCCCCTCTCTACCTTCTTTCAAGTCTCTTCTCAAATGTCACTTTATCAGAGCGTCCCTCCTGAACCACCTTACCTAAAATTGCAACCACTCTTTGCCATCATCACTCAATATCCTCTTTCTCTGCTGATTTTTCTTCATAACACTTATCACCAACTGATATACTGTAGAAGGTTTGGTTTGATCATTATCTTGTTTCTGCTGTGAGGGTAGAGTTATTGTCTGTCTTGTTTTGTAGCTGGGGACATATCCCCAGTGTGAGGAACAATGTCTGGCCTAGAGTAGGTACTGAATAAATATGTGTTGAAAGAAGGGATGAGTAAATCATTATTTTCAAGTGACATCATAATTAACATGGAAATAAAAAAGAGGAAAAAAACTGATAAATTGTTAAGAAAAATAAAAGAAGATCTGTTTTAAGAGCGACAGAGGAAAAATGAGGAAGAGCTTGAAAGAAGTGAAAGTTAATGAAAAATAGAGAGAAATGAGGCAGAAAAAAATAGAACAGGGATAGGGATAAAATATTAGAAAGGAAAGGAACTGCAATGGACAAATCATTAGTGAGAGGATATAGTGATTGTATTTTTGCAAGATAAGAATGTGAGCTTTATTTTTTTGGCTAGGGATGGAGTAGCTGCAGATTT
Source organism: Balaenoptera musculus (assembly GCF_009873245.2). NCBI lineage: Eukaryota > Metazoa > Chordata > Mammalia > Artiodactyla > Balaenopteridae > Balaenoptera > Balaenoptera musculus. The sequence goes on along the minus strand of NC_045806.1, from coordinate 115,646,018 downwards.
GGGGGGGTATTTTTAATCCAGAGCTACTGCAGTTGGTTCTATAAATTTTGGAGCAAGAGGAACTTGCAATCTTCAGAAAAGCACATGGACAGTTGGGTAAATACCCTCTGTATTACGTTTTAACCACATGCTCGGTTTCACCTTGAGTATTATAGCTTGAGAATCTGCCTAGGAAATCGAGCCATAAATAATGGGGTAGGTTTTGCTGCTTATTTTCCATATGAGTAAGTACTTTTATATTTTCTTAGCTTTCCTTAAAGACATCACAAATAACACTATCTAGAAAAAAAAAGAGGACTTATTAAAATTAAATAAATATCAATAACTTTTTTACATACCAATATAATCACTTAAAAATATAAAGGACAAAAGTCCTATTCACAGTAGCAAGGAAATAGAAAATAATTTTTAAACACAACAAATAATGTTTAGTGTTTACATAAATAAAATTGTGACATTTGGCTGCATTAGAAATAAAAGCATTAAAATTTACATAAAAATAGAAAGGAGAAACTAACAAAGAGCTTATATGTTCAATAAAGAATTATTTGCTTAATAGCATGCTCCCTTATCAATAAGGAAAAATTGAATAATAAAAAAATTTTAAAAGTCAAAGTGTGAATAATTGTAAAATCGAACATTTTCAATAAACGTATAAAACTGCACAGCCTCATTAGTATTTAAAGAAATGAACATTAAGACATCATTTTTTATTGGCCTAAGAATTGATAAAGAAAATATGAAAGTATTTAAAGTTAATGCTTTGAGGGAATAGGAAAACTACGACACTGTTAATGAGGGTATAAGTTAGTAAAAGTTAATAAAATCATTTCTTGAGGGAAATTTAGTAATACGTATAAAAATGACTTAACATTCTATATATTCCATGATCAGAAAATTTAACTGTGGGCTTTTAATCTTAGGAAATAGCCATAAAAATGAAAAAAAATTTACAAAGATGTTCACCACAGTTTAACAAAAAAAAATTAGAGACAACTTAAATGTCCAACAAGGTTAAATAAATTATGGCTCATCCACGTATAGAAATGTGTTCAGGTAAAAACAATCCGGTTCTACAAAACAAATTGATATGATATATACCAAAATGGCCACAAGAGCATCTATGGTTATGTTTCTATATTTTCCATACTTTAATTAGTATATACTACATTAATATTCATACAAAACCATGAATATTACTTTATTAAAAACAGATTTCATTAAGCCAGATATTTTATTTTGGGGAAGAATAAATTAAATAGTCCAATTTATTTATTGATTCAACAAATAATTATGGAGCTTATACTATGTACCAAAGATGGTGCTACATGAGGGAGTTAAAACTGTAAACAAAATTTACAAAGTTCTCATCTTTATAGAGTGACATTCTACAGGGCGAACGATAAATATATAGCACAATACCAGATACTATCAGGACAATATATCAGGGTAAGGTGATGGTGGGTAATTCTGGAAGAGTGGATGAGAAAGATCTCTCTGAGGAGTTACAGTATTATCAAGGACCTGACCGAAGTGAGGTAGCCAACTATGCAAAAATTGAGAGAAGGAACGTTCTAGTCAAAATAACAGCAATTAGGTGACATCAGTGGGAATGATGGAGTAAGAAAACTTTGAAAACGCTCTCCTCCATAAACGCGATGAAAAGATTGTCATTGTCAGAATCAACTTTTTCAGAACTCTGAAAATTAACCAAAGGCTGAGAACAATCTGGGAGCATCCGTTCAAGAAAAATAGTTGAATCATGGTAAGGACAGGGAGCTTTGTGGCATTTCAATTTGCCCTATTCCTAAGCCCCTCTTCTGCTCCACAGTAGCCAAAAAATTCTGGCAGCCACTGGAGGGGACAGAGTGGCATTGGAGCTCTGTGAAAGCCCCATTCTCATTATTTTACCTGGCGGCTCCCTGGTAGATACAATCCCCCAAAGCTTGTCTTTATCTGAGCTGACTCAGAACTCACCCAATGCTAACTACCTTTTCTTGAAGGTCTTTGTTGAAAACAATTACTGCAGTTGTTTAAAATCATAGCTATTTGAAGATGTGGATAACAGCTGGGGCAAACAAGAGGCTAACCAAAAAGCTTAAAAGGAAAGCTTGGGAACAAGATGTCCATAGAGGGCTTTGGAAAGCTCCAATATATTCCTGGAAATCTAGAAGGCTAAGCACATGGGTAGGGCTGTGTGCATCCCCAGGGCTGTGTGAATGCTCAGGGAAGACCTGAGAAGGTCCTAAGCTCTCACCTTGAGCTGAACTTAAGGCTCTTCACAAGCAGGAAGTAAAGACTAGAATTGGAAACTATCTGCTTAAGTGTGGACAGCGTGCCCGAGCATGAGAACAGAGCCCCTGGGCTCACAATGCAAGCGTTTAAGAAATCTCTGTCTAATCATTAGTCCAACCATTAGACTATCTCACTGAGCAGAGACTTCAGTGGTCACACACAACAAATGATTTCCTTATAATAAACACAGACTGGGAATTCCCTGGTGGTCCAGTGGTTAGGACTCCGTGCTTCCACTGCAGGGGGCACAGGTTCGATCCCTGGTCGGGGAACTAAGATCCCACATGATCCTGCATGCCACAAAGTGCATGGCCAAAAACAAACAAACAAAAAACTCCACAGACTTTAGAGAATTAGTTCAGGAAGGTGACTAAACCAGCAAACAACAACGCAGAAATAGCAAATCCTAAGGAAGAGGAGGAATTTGATTTCCAGCATTGACACACTATATTATGTAAAATGCCCAATTTTCAGCAAAAGAAATGTGAGACATGCAAAGAAACCAGAAGTATGGCCCACAAACAGCAAGAGAAGTAGTCAAGAGAAACTGGCCCTGAAGAAGCACAGATGTTGCACTTTAGCATAGTTTAAATCAACTATCTTCAATATGCTCAAGAGCTAAAGCAAAGTGTGGACGAAGAACAGAAGGACACAGGAGACCCATGTATCACCAAATAGAGAATATCAATAAAGAGATAAGCACTTGGCATTTACAGCTATAAATTTCCCTTTAAGCACTGTTTAAGTCCATCTCTTAGGTTTTGGTATGTCACACCAAAATGCTAGTGGTGAGAGCAGGGGTTTAGTTTGGGATGTATTTGAAGGTGGAGTACACTGAATTTGCTGAAACACTGAATCTGTGTCTGAAGAGGAGATAAGCCATGAAGGCACTTAAATCTCTACTTATGCAATCTGGCTTGTGGAGGCGCTCTTCAGCGAGATGGGGAACACCGGGGAAATTCATTTTGTGGGTTGAAATCAAGGGTCTTGTTTGGGACATTTTAAGATTTAGATGCTTATGAGATGTAAATCTGGATGAAATAATCTAGATGATAAGATGAGATAGGATTTAGAGATTAGATAAAAGAGGAGGGAAAACTAACAAAGGAGGTTGACATGGAAAAACCAGTGGGGTGGCAAGAGAACCAAGGACCTAAGGAATTCTAAAAGCGAAGTGAAGAGACTGTTTCAAGAAGGAGACACATTAATTGGGCCAAATGTTGTTGATAAACCCTTAATATAAGGAATGAAAATGGATCATTAGATTTGACAAGGTGAAAGTTGTTTCAATGGGGTGGAGGGGGTAAAAACCATACAGGTGTGGGAGGTGAGAAAATGAAGACAGTAAGTATTGGATACTCCTTTGAGTTGAGCTAGAAAGGGAAGCAGAGGACTATGGCAATACCTAGGGGAGTATGGTAGTCGGCCTCTAAACTGCTCTCCCATGATTCCCCGGCTCCTGGTATTCACGCCCCTGTGTAATCCTCTCCCCTGGAGTTCTGGCTGAATTTAGTGACTCACTCCTAAGAATAGAATGCGTCAGAAGTTATAGGGTGTCACTTCTGGGAGATTAATTTACATAAAGACTGTAGCTTCTCTCTTTCTCTATCTCTCTGAACACTGGCACGGGGGAAGCAAGCTGCCATTCTTACTCTATGGAGAAGATCAGGTGGTGTGGCCAGGAGCTAGGGACCTCAGTCCAATAGCCCACGAGAAATCGAGGCCCACCAACAACCTGGGAATTGAGCATGGGCGTGAACCCTTCAGCTCCAGTAGAGTTGGGACTGCAGCCCTGGCCAACAGCTTGATGACAGCCTCAGGAGAGAACCTGAGCTAAAACCACCAACTCATTTGCTCCCAACTTCCTGATCCACATGAACTGTGAGATAATCCATATTGTTTTCAGCTACCAAGTTTGGGACACTTTGTTACGTGGCAAAAGATAACAAATTCGGGGGTGGAGGAGTGGGGAGGAAGTCTCAGAAGGGTTTCCTTTTTCATGGAGAGATTTTACAGCATGTTTCTTTTTTTTTTTCTGTTTGTCATAGATCATTCTCATCAGCGTACAATGATGCAGCGGAGAGGGACGCTAATTATAATCCTTGTGTAGGGATCCTGGACTAAGGCGGAAGGGTTGCTGTTACATGGGAAAAAAGGATGAGGCCCTGTGTTTGTGTACAATGTAGTGGGGTTAGTGGATTTGGCAGTGGGAGGATGTGTAAATTCTCTTCTGATTGCTTCTCTTTTCTCGGTAAAAGAAGGAAGGTCACCACCTAAGAATGAAGAGAGACAATGAAACTAAATTAGTGATATGCAATCTTTTACAACAATTAACCTATGGTAGCAAGACAGTTCATAGCATTTGCGAACAATAAGACCGTTGCCAGTACAAAGTAACTCTGATTTCTTTCAGCTGTTGTCAAAATGCTCCTTTAAGCTTTTAGATTGTGCATCCTTCTCCCTAAATTACATAAAGATCTAATAAATATAAACTTTACCACAGCTAAATAGAATTGCCACAGAAATTCCCAGGAAGTTTTCTTTGCAGGATCTATCTGTGAGGACCATATACACAGACAAATAGTACGGAGAAGAATATGCATTTGAGGGTGTCATAGAGGAACTTTGGCATTTAGAGCTCACACTGTTGAGACAAACACTGGGTAATTTGAACTAAGTAACCTGGCCTCAGTCAGAACCGGAGAACAGGAATTGGCTGGGTGGTCAGCTAAGAATCATCAAGGGTTACAAAATAATGAAAGAATTAGAAATCCACAGATACAAAAGCAAAACCATCTAAGAAGCTACATATATAATGAGGCTTGGAACTGGCATTCTAATAGCCCCATCAATGATAAATGAATAAATAAAACATGCCTCAATTCAAATCCACTGAGAAGTGCTCAGAGCGTGATTAAAAGGAATTGAGCAGTAATTCAGTGAACTTGTACTGCAAATAGAAAGCTTCCAAGTGTAATCAGTTTCAATGCCCAAGGTCTAACTACCATTCCTGAAAAGTTTACTATGAGATTCACTTTCACTTTGCCGGTGTTGGTGGGAAACATTTCAGATATGAGTCTGCACATTTGGAAGAAAGTTTGAAATAGATAATCACAGTAACAGCAGTTGAACTGACTTGCATACATGAACCAAAAATTTATTCTCTCTCCTAAGCTAAATCATAGATAAAGCCCAATGACTGATGGATATTCTGACTCCATCTCACATTTATTTTTACCTTTCCTCTGCAGTACTTCTGGAAATCTTGTGCTTATATATAGTGTGAGGTATCTGAAGTCCACATATAGATAGTGGACATGATTCCCATAAAGATGAGTTTGGTCCCACAAACTGGAAGTAAAAGAGGTACCTTTACAGAAAGGAATGGTGTGCTCTTAGACCACCATGGCCAAATAGATCTTTTTCTCCACTAAAGCCCCACAATACTTGATTTCATTTCTCTTTTGGCATTTATTACAATCTGCCTTGTTTTGTAGTTTTTTGTGGGTATGAGTCATAAACTTAGAGTTCCTCAAAGGTATATATTATCTCATATTAATCATCAAATATGGTAGTCATTATAGCTATCCACCAAATATTTCTGATTCTCCTTCCAGAAATGGTAGGAGGTAGGTGACACTTCCCTGTCCCCTTGAAGTTAAGTCCAGCCTCATCATTTGTTGGTCAATTAAATGTGAGTGGAAAGTGCACTTGTCACTTCCAAGTGAAAGCTTTAGAACTAAGATATGATCCACCACATTCTCATTTTTTGGCTCAGAAATTATGGAAGCACAGAGGTAGAGCTTCCCTTAGCCTGTGAGTGAGGATGAGATGCAGAAGATTTTCCCCAGCCAACATGTGATGGACACGTAGCATGAATGAAAAACTATATTTTTGTCATTTTTGACCCTCTCATATTTTGAGGTTGTTTGTTTCTGCAGCATAACAAGCCTATTCTGACTAATATATTGTACAACCCATAGCACTGAACACACTGCTTTGTAGAGAATGTTCAGTGACTAATGGACTTTCAGATCTGAGGATTAGTTTCATTCTCTGAGTCCCTCAGCTCAGTGGCATAGATTGCTATCAGTGTGGAAGCCTATATATTCCTATGATTCCCAGCTTACAGTGAGAAACATGACATTTGCATGAAGGGGACGCTAACGATCTTTCACATCAGCTTTCCCTGCCACGAAGCGATAATGAAATCAACATGATTTTTCGAACACCTGCTCTTCATCAAAGATAGCTTTGTAATTCTAGGACATTAGATTTGGAAGACACTACATGGAGCTTCTACACTCCTTCTTCATTATACAGATGACTATGAGAATGCCCAATATACAGGTGATTCACAATCAGAGAAGGAAAGGCTTAAGGCTGTAATCAGTGGCAGAAAAAGGAGTAAATGTTAGTGACTGAGGTACTTACAACCCAGCTGGGCAGGTAAGAGGAGAATATAAAAATGTAAGTAATGAATAAACTGTTACAGGCTATTAATACAATGGGAGCCTATAGATGGAAGAAATAGGTCTATCTATCAACTATCTATTACATATATAAATATAAATATATATGTGTGTGTGTGTGTGTGTGTGTATATATATATATATATATATATATATATATATATATATACACACACACACACACACACACACACACATCAATAACATCATATGAATTTGCTCCATGGCACTTGCGTGAAAGTAACAGTGCATTTCTTTATTTTTAAAAAAAATCAAGTGAAACCTATGAAACTATATGATACATTCAGATACTGTCATTTCTCCTGCTCACAGCCTACAATTCTTCTGAGAGAAATTCGGCCACCAGGATATCCACTGTCCCTTGGAAAGCTGTGATGCCTAGAGATCAGTCCCTTGCGTCTACTACACAAGTACCCCTGTGAAAAAGCCTGACAACTCCTAACTTTGTATGCAAGAATGCTACATAGTCTCAACGTTCACAGAGTCCAGGAACCTTGCATCCCTTCAGCACTGGGAAACCCAGCTCTTAAACACGTCTTATCAAACAGTCTAGGCTTATATCTATGTGAATCTAGAGACATCTGACAGCAATAAAAATAAAATGTAAAATCTTGAAACCACCAGTGAAAAAAATGCATGAGGAAAATTGGATCTATCCATTGGATACGTACTAGGAGAAACATTCACTAATAAATAGCATTTTAAAACTTACACAAGTTGACTTAATTTCTGGAAAAATATAACATGCCAAAATTGGCACAAAACTTAGAAAACTTGATTAAGCTGATCACATTAAAGAAATGAACTGAGCCACTGGTCAGAGTTCTCCTTTGCATTATTGCCTTTTGCATTATTTCCAGGCTTATTTATGGCTGATCTTAGTGCAGAAGGGCAGGGAAAAACAGGTCTGTGCCATCTTTTCTGGACCAGAAGTCCCATATAGTACTTTTAATAACACTACTAATAAATCAAATTAAATCAAGTCAAATTATTTTAATTAACTTCATCTTTGTCTCATTTTATGTGTAATTTTGTAGAATACAAAATGGTGTAGTATAGTTATTTGATTTGTCACATATATATTTTAAATGGTGAATGATCATTCTCTAACTGATAGAGGTGTATGAGCAAAAATCATAGAAATCACTGTATTAAGGTAGAATGGGAAAACAACATATATGTGTCTTTCTCCAACTTTGATTAAAAATTAAACTTTTCCACAATTAAAAAATAGAAGTAAAATGGTAATCAAAAAGCTTCCCTTCAAATGAACACCAGCCCCAAATGGTTTTATAGGTGTGTTATATATACCAACTTTTAAAGACTAGGTAACCCCTATCTTATAAAAATTTTGCAGAGAAACTCAGTTATAGGGCTCTCATAACTGTGACACCCAAAACAGTTGAGTCTATTACAAGAAAAAAACTTAAGAAAAAATTTAAAACTATTGATATAAAAACTCAATAAATATTAGCTAGCTGAACTCAAGTGTGAAGAGAAAATAATACATCATGACCAAATATGGTCTACTATAGGTCTACTCTATAAAAGGATAGTTTGTGCCAGAAAAATCTTCAATGTAATTCTCCACTTTAGTAGATCAAAAGGAAGATCTCATTATGGTAAAAGTGCCTACAAAATTAAGAATAGAATGAAACTTCTTTAACTTCATAAAAGTTATCTTCCAAAAATCTATAGCAAGCATATTTTAATGGAGAAACCATACATACTTCCTGTAAAGTTGGAAACTAGAAAAGGATGCTGTCACCATTATGTTTTGCCATATAGTACCTTGATTCTGATACAATGCTAAGTTTGAAAACACCATTTTGTTCCAACATGATTGATATATGAGAACAATTTGAGCATAACATGAATTTCACGTTTTCTTATGCGCGATTTCTTCCATGAGAAACACTAGTTGAACACAAGTAACCTCATCCAGGTGAACTGAGTCACACAGGAGTCCCCAAAATATGTGTGCATGTGTGCACACACACACACACACACCCTCTCCCCCCCCCACACACCAAACATCCAGCAGCTCGCTCTGTTCACATGTGTGTTATGAGCCACACTTGTCCACATCTGGCATTACAACTTTCCTACCACTTCACAAGAACTCACAAGCTGCAACACTTCCACTGCCCATGTCCACCAAAAAACTTCAGATCTTTTTCACAATAAAGTGCCATATTTCTTGAAATGTTCATGTATTTCTTAACCATTTAACGTGTGCAAAACTGTAATAGCGTTTTCATTAGGTTCCTATTTTTTGTGTGTGATAAAGATTTTGAGTGTTTTGTCCCTAACCTCATTTTCTCATAAGCCCTGTGGTTTTTATTGTGTGATTTTGCATAGCATGGTACTTTTATTTTTTTTTGGCTGTGCCACATGGCATACAGGATCTTAGTTCCCACACCAGGGATCAAAACTGTGCCCCCTGCAGTGAAAGCTCAGAGTCCTAACCACTGGACAGCCAGGGAAGTCCTTGTAGCATGGTACTTTTAAGGAATACATATATCCTGTTATAACAGAACAGACTACTAGAGATCCTGCTCAATGCGATAAGAAAAGTAAAGGAAATAAGAGGTGTGGCATGGACATATATACACTACCAAATGTAAAACCGATAGCTAGTGGGAAGCAGCCGCATAGCACAGGGAGATCAGCTCGGTGCTTTGTGACCACCTAGAGGGGTGGGATAGGGAGGGTGGGAGGGAGACGCAAGAGGGAGGAGATATGGGGATATATGTATATGTATAGTTGATTCACTTTGTTATACAGCAGAAACTAACACACCATTGTAAAGCAATTATACTCCAATGAAGACGTTAAAAAAAAAAAAGGAGGTGTCAACACTATGAGAGAAAGGATAAGACTATTGTTATTTGCAGATGGTATGAAAATTTACTTAGAAAGCAGAAGAGAATCCCAAACTAACTGAAGAGTTAGGTTGCTTAAGACAAATCAACATAAAAAAAATCAGTAGCACTTCTCTAGATCAATAATAACCAATTAGAAAATATAATAGAAAACAAAATACAATGTACAATAGTAGGCAGCACTATAAAGTATCTAAAAATCTGATCACAAAGCTCAAAACTTAATGAAGAAAATTTAGATGTTTACAAGGACTTTAAAGAATATTTGAATAAATAGAAATATACAACATATTTTTGTATGCATTTCTACCCCCAAATAATCTACCTATAGGTTTAATGCAATGATAACAAAAACTCAGCAGTATTTTGAGACTAATTGGGAATACTGACTCTAAACTTTATACAAAAAAGTAAATGTCCACAAATAGCTAATTCTAAAAAAGAAGACAAAAGAAGTGGTCTTACCCTACCAAATTTTAAAACATATTACAAAGTTGTATCACAAATCAAGGACAGATTATTTAATAAATGGTATTTGATAACCTGATTAACCATATTGAAAAAATGAAATCTGTACCTGTCACCATGTACAAAAAATTAGCCCCTGATGAAAAGCAAAGTTGTTATTAGAAGAAAATAGTATAACAGAAGATCCATTTATTGTTGGATTTCAGGAGGTTTTCTTAAGAAAGATGCAACAACCACAAAATATGATGGGAAAAGTTACATTTGACCACATCAAACATCAAGGCTCAGTTCACTGGAAGATACCAGAGACAGAGAACAATGAGGGGCATATTAGGGGAAGATCATTTGCAATGTCAAAAACACAGATTAATACCTGGAACAGCACAACTCAATCCCATCATATCTAATGTTCCCTTCTTTTAATTTTTTGTAACCACCTTATATTACTCTGAAATAAAAATTTATAGATTATATTATCTACTATACAAATAATTATAAATAATTTTAGTAATGTCCTAATTGTTATATCAAAAGAAATAAAAGGGAAATAGTTTATAATAATAATATATGTGTTTCAAAATGTAAATGTTAGGGCCCAATACACCACAAGGCATAAGGAAGTAGACAGACGATTGTTCCTATACATAGAATCACTAGGAATGGGACAGCTACAAACGTAAACTGATGTAGGTATGTTTTATTGGAGTCACAGATTCTTGAGCCTTGTTGTTATTGGTGATCTGCTTTTCCAAAATAAGAAACAAACTTAGGTAATACTCTGAATAAAAGGGAATTGCATTCCTGAACAAAATGTAGGACTACTTTGTGCTTAAAATTATCTGAACTCAGAACCTAATGTGTTTTATATACAAACAGATTTGTCATCTGCATGAATATATGACAAGACATCTGAAAGTTAGGAGGAATAAGGGAACATGTGTGTGTGTGTGTGTGTGTGTGTGTGTAGGATATCTAACATTCCTGGCCCTCACTGACTGAGGCTCAATAATACCCTCAGGGCATAAGGACAACTAAACATGTCCACACAAATTTCTAAAATGTTCTCTTGGCAGGAATGCTATCTCCATGGAGAACAATTGGAAGAAACTCATGCACATCTGCAAGATAAACAGACAATAGACTCTGCAGAATAGAAAAATGGGTAAAAATTATGAAAAGATAGTTCACAGAAGGGCAACATGAATGAATGTATGAGGAGATGACCAACTTCATTAGTAATTAGAAATATGCAAGATGAAGCAGCTGCATAATATTACTTTATACTTACAGATAGCCCAAACTTTAAAACACGGATAATATCCAGTGCTAGAAAGGATATGCATAATCAGGAATCGTCAGGTATGCTTGATAGAGGTGTAAACTGATGCAGCTATTATGAAAAGTCATTTGGAAGTTGTTACTGAAAAAAGAAATGTGAATTTCCCAGGGCCCAGCAATTTCATCCCTAAGTATAGAGCCCAGAGAAATTACTGCATAGGTCCACAAACATATGTAGGGGTGTGCTCAAAGCAGCAGTGATGTAATAAGAAATAACTAAGCAATGGAAGCAAATTAAACGTTTGCAAGTAGAGGAATGCATAAATAAAGTGAGGTATATGCAAAGGATGGAATATTCTACAGTAATAAAAACCAATGAAATTGGGGTCAATCTCAACAACATGATGTTGAGTGAAAAGAAAATACTGTGGATATTTATAATATGTACATAAAGGTCTGGAAGGCAGATTGAAAAGATCCACATAAAATAGATAATAGTGTGTTCTTATAATTTATATTATTTCCAGGTATTTTTTTTCTGTGTGGTATAGTATATATAATTGGATTGCAAAATTTGTCATGTCGTATTTTTTTATTTTGCCGACATTTTCAAAATAAGAGAATGAAAGGCAATTCTCTGCTCCCCTTCCCTCCTTTTTCTTACCCCTACACCAGGGTAGCCAGGGCTTTTTTCCTGCAAGTCTGGTTTCCCTTGGCCTGGGTAAGCATTTATTTATTTTGGTTTGTGTATACAAATATAAATCTTTAGGGGCACAAAACTGTAGTGGTAAAAATCTTCAGATCATATCACATTATTATTGAGCTATTCATGGTCACTTTAAAAACATTATTATTATTATTTCCCCCTCAATCTTACCCCTTTACTCCAATATAACAAAGAAAATAGTAGAGTGGGAAAATATTTACAGGTAGGCACACATTTAATTATGTGGATGACCAAGGAAAGGCAATTTGAAAAAAACAATATAAAGTCATTTTTGCCTATTAAGTTGTAAAAAATTAAGTTAGTCCTAATGTTGGCTACAGTGTGGCAGAACCAGTATTATCATACGTAGAAAATTTTATTGCAAATTTTAGAGATCTCTTGGAAAGCAATTATAAAATATGCAGTAAAATATTTATGCCTTTTGACTAATTAATTCCACTTCTGGGACTTATGCTTGGGAAAATTTTCAAAATATAGTAAACGTTATGTGGATGAAAGTACTCCATATAGCATTACCTAAAACAGCCATCTTAAATGTCTGACAACAGGGAAATGGGTAAAGAAAGTATGATACATCCTTTCATTAGGATATTATACATTCATTAAAAAGATAAGTATAAAGAATAATACTTGAAAATATTTTGGCTTAATATCAATATTATTCAAACTATAAAAAAGAGATTCATGGGAAACTGTAAGAAAACATACAAAAATGCGAGTAGTTATATTACAAAGGAAAAGGGATTATATATTTACAAAGGATTCCCTCCTCCTTATCTGTGGCTTCCTTTTTCATGGTTTCAGTTACCCAGGTCAACTATGGTCCAAAAATATTAAATGGAAAATTCCAGAAATAAGCAATTCATAAGTTTTAAATTGAGTGCCATCTGAACAGAGTGATAAAATTTCCTGTGGTCCTGCTCACCCTGGGCCAGTAATTCATCCTTTTGCGTGGCTTATCCACCCAGTATATGCTACCCGCCTGTTGTTAGTATAGGAAAAAGCATAGTCTATATAGGGTTCAGTATTATGCGTGGTTTCAGGCATCCACTGGGGGTCTTGGAACATATCCCTCATGGACAAGGGGGAACTACTGTACATGAATAAAGGTAAGGGGTTTCTAACTTTTGTCCAAAATATATAAAAAATTTGGAAAAACATCTGAACCTGAGAAGACTATCTTGTTTCTAAGATACTAGGCTATAATTTTAAAATTAGAGAGCCATTTCCTAATGTATCCAGAACTTCTGGCCTTGTGTCAATATAAAGCAATTATTTTCAATCCTGGCTATTCATAAGAATTATCTGGAAAGTTTTCCAAAAAATGGTGATGCCCAGGCCCATCTCCAGAGGTTCTGATTAAATTGGTGTAGAGTTGGGCCTGAACATCAAGGGTTTTGTTTGTGATATTTGTTCTGATTTGTTTTGTTTTCCATTTTCCAGATGATATTATGTAGCCAGGATTGAGATCCCCAACCTAAACAAATTCTGAAAGCCCCTTTTCTTACAGAACTTCAACAGTTACCACAACTCAGCTGCATTTAAAAAGGCATAAGGAGTTTTGTTGTATCTTCAGTGGCTGGGCTGTGTCATTCTTTTAATGGTTGTGCCATGCCCCTTACTTCCTGTCTCAACTGGGAGCTGTGGCTTGCTGCCCAGCATTAGGACACAGCCTGATCCGGTGTTGACCTTGGCCACATCAAGGTTGTAGAGCATCTTCACAGCCTGTTTGATCTGGAACTCATTGGCCTTGACATCCACAATGAACACAAGAAATGATTTCTTCACCATAGGAAAAGAAAATTGAGCCTCCTAAATAAAAATAAATAAAGGAATAAAAAAGTGAATACATGAAAGAACTGAGAAACACATGAGGGGGGGCAAAGTCAAGATGGCATACTAGGAGGATGTGGAATTTGCATCTCTGCACAACTAGGACACCTACCAGGCACTGCTGGGGGACCACGGACACCTAAGGAGATGGGAGGAGCCCCCAGCAACCAGTTGTTTCAATTACAGTTTTATTTTTCCTAATATATTTTTTATCTTTCTAATTTTAATTTGTTTTTTATTCTTTGATATTGTACTGCTCCTTTTTTCTTTCTTTCTTTCTTTTCTCACTGCACCACGAAGCTTGCAGGATCTTGGGTCCCAGGCCGGAGGTCGGGCCTGAGCTCCTGTAGTGGGAGCTCCAAGTCCAAACCGCTGGACTAACAGAGAACCTCAGACCCCAGGGAACATTAACCAGATTGAGGCTTCCCAGAGGTCCTCATCTCAGCACCAAGACCCAGCTCTATCCAACTGCCTGCAAACTCCAGTGCTGGACGTCTCAGGTCAAACAACCAGTAAGACAGGAATACAGCACCACCACCAAAAACATATGTTGTTACAGACAAAGGAGCAAGGTAAAAACCTACAAGACCAAATAAATCAAGACAAAATAGGCAACCTACCTGAAAAAGAATTCAGAGTAATGATAGTAAAGATGATCCAAAATCTCGGAAACAGATGGAGAAAAAACAAGAAACATTTAACGAGGTCTAGAAGAACTAAAGAGCAAACAACCAGTGATGAACAACATAATAAAGGAAATTAAAAATACTCTAGAAGGAATCAATAGCAGAATAACTTGAGGCAGTAGAACAAATAAGTGACCTGGAAGATAAATTGGTGGAAATAACTGCCAGGGAGCAGAATAAAGGAAAAAGAATGAAAAGAATTGAGGACAGTGTCAGAAACCTCTGGGACAACATTAAACACACCAACATTTGAATTATAGGGGTCCCAGAAGAAGAAGAGAAAAAGAAAGGGTCTGAGAAAATATTTGAAGACATTATAGTCAAAAACTTCCCTAACATGGGAAGGGAAATAGTCAATCAAGTCCAGGAAGCACAGAGAGTACCATACAGGATAAACCCAAAGAGAAACATACCAAGACACATATTAATCAAACTATCAAAAATTATATACAAAGAAAAAATATTAAAAGCAGAAAGGGAAAAACAACAAATCATACAAGGGAATCCCCATAATGTTAACAGCTGATTTCTCAGCAGAAACTCTGCAAGCCAGAAGGGAGTGGCAGGACATATTTAAAGTGATGAAAGGGAAAAACATGCAATCAAGATTACTCTACCCAGCAAGGATCTCATTCAGATTCAATGGAGAAATTAAAACCTTTACAGATAAGCAAAAGTTAAGAGAATTCAGCACCACCAAACCAGCTTTACAACAAATGCTAAAGGAACTTCTCTAGGCAGGAAACATGAGAGAAGGAAAAGACCTAAAAACACAAACCCAAAACAATTAAGAAAATGGTAATAGGAACATACATATCATTAATTATCTTAAATGTAAATGGATTAAATGCTCCAACCAAAAGACATAGACTCGCTGAATGGATACAAAAACAAGACCCGCAATATGCTGTCTACAAGAGACACACTTCAGACCTAGGGAAACATACAGACTGAAAGTGAGGGTATGGAAAAAGATATTCCATGCAAATGGAAATCAAAAGAAAGCTGGAGTAGCAATTCTCATATCAGAAAAAATAGACTTCAAAATAAAGACTATTACAAGAGACAAAGAAGGACACTACATAATGATCAAGGGATCAATCCAAGAAGGAGATACAGCAATTGTAAATATTTATGCACCCAACATTGAAGCACCTCAATATATAAGGCAAATGCTAACAGCCATAAAAGGGGAAATTGACAGTAACACAATAATAGTAGGGGACTTTAACACCTCACTTTCACCAATGGACAGATCATCCAAAATGAAAATACATAAGGAAACACAAGCTTTAAATGACACATTAAATAAGATGGACTTAATTGATATTTATAGGACATTCCATCCAAAAACAACAGAATACAGTTTCTTCTCAA
This sequence comes from Balaenoptera musculus, assembly GCF_009873245.2. Taxonomy (NCBI): domain Eukaryota; kingdom Metazoa; phylum Chordata; class Mammalia; order Artiodactyla; family Balaenopteridae; genus Balaenoptera; species Balaenoptera musculus. The sequence continues at coordinate 115,629,976 of NC_045806.1, read as the reverse complement.
GTGCTCAAGGAACATTCTCCAGGATAGACCATATCTTGGGCCACAAATCAACCCTTGGTAAATTTAAGAAAATTGAAATCGTATCAAGTATCTTTTCTGACCACAACGCTATGAGACTAGATATCAATTACAGGAAGAAAACTGTAAAAAAATACAGACACATGGCGGCGAACCAATATGCTACTAAATAACCAAGAGATCACTGAAGAAATCAAAGGGGAAATCAAAAAATACCTAGAAACAAATGACAATGAAAACACGATGACCCAAAACCTATGGGATGCAGCAAAAACAGTTCTAAGAGAGAAGTTTATAGCAATACAATCCTACCTCAAGAAATAAGAAAAATCTCAAATAAAGAACCTAACCTTACAACTAAAGCAACTAGAGAAAGAAGAACCAAAAAACGCCAAAGTTAGCAGAAGGAAAGAAACCATAAAGATCAGTTCAGAAATAAATGAAAAAGAAATGAAGGAAACAATAGCAAAGATCAATAAAACTAAGAGCAGTCTTTGAGAAGACAAAAAAATTGATAAACCATTAACCAGACTCATCAAGAAAAAAAGGGAGAAGACTCAAATCAACAGAATTAGAAATGAAAAAGAAGTAACAACTGACACTGCAGAAATACAAAGGATCATGAGAGATTTCTACATGCAACTATATGCCAATAAAATGGACAATCTGGAAGAAATGGACAAATCCTTAGAAAAGCACAACCTTCCAAGACTGAACCAGGAAGAAATAGAAAATATAAACAGATCAATCACAAGCACTGAAATTGAAACTGTGATTAAAAATCTTCCATCAAACAAAAGCCCAGGACCAGATGGCTTCACAGGCGAATTCTATCAAACATTTAGAGAAGAGCTAACATCTATCCTTCTCAAACTCTTCCAAAATATAGCAGAGGGAGGAAAACTCCCAAACTCATTCTGCGAGGCCACCATCACCCTGACACCAAAACCAGACAAAGGTGTCACAAAAAAAGAAAACTACAGGCCAATATCTCTGATGAACATAGATGCAAAAATCCTCAATAAAATACTAGCAAACAGAATCCAACAGCACATTAAAAGGATCATACACCATGATCAAGTGGGGTTTATCCCAAGAATGCAAGGATTCTTCATTATATGCAAATCAATCAATGTGATACACCATATTAACAAATTGAAGGATAAAAACTATATGATAATCTCAATAGATGCAGAAAAAGCTTTTGACAAAATTCAACACTCATTTTCGATAAAAACTCTCCAGAAAGTGGGCATAGAGGGAACCTACTTCAACATAATAAAGGCCATATATGGCAAACCCACAGCAAACATCATTCTCAATGGTGAAAAACTGAAACCATTTCCTCTAAGATCAGGAACAAGACAAGGTTGCCCACTCTCACCACTATTATTCAACATAGTTTTGGAAGGTTTAGCCACAGTAATCAGAGAAGAAAAAGAAATAAAAGGAATCCAAATTGGAAAAGAAGTAAAACTGTCACTGTTTGCAGATGACATGATACTATACATAGAGAATCCTAAAGATGCTACCAGAAAACTGCTAGAGTTAATCAATGAATTTGGTAGAGTAGCAGGATACAAAATTAATGCACAGAAATCTCTTACATTCCTATACACTAATGATGAAAAATCGGAGAAATTAAGGAAACACTCCCATTTACCATTGTAACAAAAAGAATAAAATACCTAGGAATAAACCTACCTAAGGAGGTAAAAGACCTGTACTCTGAAAACTGTAAGACACTGATGAAAGAAATCAAAAAGATGACACAAACAGATGGAGAGATATACCATGTTCTTGGATTGGAAGAATCAACATTGTGAAAATGACTCTACTACCCAAAGCAATCTACAGATTCAATGCAATCCCTATCAAACTACCAGTGGCATTTTTCACAGAACTAGAACAAAAACTTTCACAATTTGTAGGGAAACACAAAAGACCCCGAATAGCCAAAGCAATCCTGAGAAAGAAAAACGGAGCTGGAGGAATCAGGCTCCCGGATTTCAGACTATACTACAAAGCTACAGTAATCAAGACAGTTGTGGTACTGGCACAAAAACAGAAATATAGATCAATGGAACAGGATAGAAAGCCCAGAGATAAACCCACGCACCTATGGTCAACTAATCTATGACAAAGGAGGCAAGGATATACAATGGAGAAAAGACAGTCCCTTCAATATGTGGTGCTGGGAAAACTGGACAGCTACATGTAAAAGAATGAAATTAGAACACTTCCTAACACCATACACAAAAATAAACTCAAAATGGATTAAAGACCTAAATGTAAGGCCAGACACTATAAAACTCTTAGAGGAAAACACACGCAGAACACTCTATGACATAAATCACAGCAAGATCTTTTTTGACCCACCTCCTAGAAAAATGGAAATAAAGACAAAAATAAACAAATGGGACCTAATGAAACTTAAAAGCTTTTGCACAGCAAAGGAAACCATAAACAAGATGAAAAGACAACCCTCAGAATGGGAGAAAATATTTGCTAATGAAGTAACTGACAAAGGATTAATCTCCAAAGTATACAAGCAGCTCATGCAGCTCAATATTGAAAAAACAAACAACCCAATCCAAAAACGGGCAGACGACCTAAATAGACATTTCTCCAAAGAATATATACAGATTACCAACAAACACATGAAAATATGCTCAACATCACTAATCATTAGAGAAATGCAAATCAAAACTCCAATGAGGTATCACCTCACATGGGTCAGAATGACTATCATCAAAAAATCTATAAACAATAAATGCTGAAGAGTGTGTGGAGAAAAGGGAACCCTCTTGCACTGTTGGTGGGAATGTACATTGATACAGCCACTATGGAGAACAGTATGGAGGTTCTTTAAGAAACTAAAAATAGAACTACCATATGACCCAGCAATTCCACTACTGGGCATATACCCTGAGAAAACCATAATTCCAAAAGAGTCATGTACCACAATATTCATTGCAGCTCTATTTACAATAACCAGGACATGGAAGCAACCTAGGTGTCCATCAACAGATGAATGGATAAAGAAGATGTGGCACATATATACAATGGAATATTAGCCATAAAAAGAAATGAAATTGAGTTATTTGTAGTGAGGTGGATGGACCTAGAGTCTGTCACACAGGATGAAGTAAGCCAGAAAGAGAAAAACAAATGCCGTATGCTAACACATATATATGGAATCTAAAAAAAAAAAAAAAGGTTCTGATGAACCTAGGGCCAGGACAGGAATAAAGACACAGACGTAGAGAATGGATTTGAGGACACGGGGAGGGGGAAGGGTAAGCTGGGACGAAGTGAGAGAGTAACATTGACATATATACAGTACGAAATGTAAAATAGATAGCTGGTGGGAAGCAGCAGCATAGCGCAGGGAGATCATCTCGGGGCTTTGTGACCACCTAGAGGGGTGGGAGAGGGAGGGTGGGAGGGAGACACAAGAGGGAGGGGATATGGGGATATACATATGCATATAGCTGATTCACGTTGTTATACAGCAGAAACTAACACAACATTGTAAAGCAATTATACTCCAATAAAGATGTTAAAAAAAAAAAAGAAAAAACAGTCATAAGATTTTTAAGAAGAGAAATCTTAATCTGATGAGGTGAATTTACGCAAATCAATTTAACATCCTTTACTCAAATTACACCCCTCCCTTAAAAATCCCACAAATAGGGCTTCCCTGGTGGCGCAGTGGTTGAGAATCTGCCTGCCAATGCAGGGGACACAGGTTCGAGCCCTGGTCTGGGAAGATCCCACATGCCGCGGAGCAACTAGGCCCGTGAGCCACAATTACTGAGCCTGCGCGTCTGGATCCTGTGCTCCGCAACAAGAGAGGCCACGATAGTGAGAGGCCCGCGCACCGCGATGAAGAGTGGCCCCCACTTGCCACAACTAGAGAAAGCCCTCGCACAGAAACGAAGACCCAACACAGCCATAAATAATAAATAAATAAATAAAATAAAAATAAAAGACAAAAAAAACCCCCACAAATAATAAATATAGTACCTTTACAGGATACAGGTGATAGGCTGAAAATTTGCACAAAAAAAAAAAGACTTAGGTACACTAAGTATCTATTTTAGTATAAGTCCACAGTTTAAATATAAATGTAGTGCCCACCTGGACTGCCTTAATAGATATTTAGTATCTCGAATGAAGGAGATAAGTCCCCCTCTGCACTTGTTATCCTTCTCTGGCTGCCTCCTTTAAGATGAGCAAAGGCTACAAGCAAGGGACCAGGATGGTGAAGGGCTATGAAACCATGCAGGATCTGGGGACAAATAACTTCATGAAGAGGAGACATAAAAGTACACAATAACTTTCTTCAAATATTTGCAGCGTTGTTACATGGAAGAAGGACCAAGCAATTTCTGGATGTCTAGAACTTAGAAGAGAGATTAGATCAGTTCCGTATGGCCCTGGATTCAAGTGCTAGGATGAATGGTTGAAGATGATAGATTTGGGGGTCAGCATAGACTTGAAATATTTAATAGACTTGTTTAAAGGAACACTGGACTGCATCATGAGGTAGTGAGATGCCCATCATTGAAAGTGTTCAAGAAGAGGGGAACAATTATTTGACATGGATGCTCTATTGAAAACAAACACTGGACAGAGGATTCTGAGATATAAATATAGATATTTTCTAATGTTCCTTCCAATCTTGAAAAGTTCTATGAATTGTTAATATTCCATATTACCCTCCTTCCCAACTTCAGCTTTAGCCTATGTGGTTTTGTATATCAAATTTCACTTCTATATCAAAAAAGAAAGAAAAAACACAAAGCAGTGGTCCATAATTAGCATCATTTTTTAGTAAATCTCATGGGCTTTCCTTTTCAGTATTATGTCACAGGGAAGGTTGATCTTTGTGTAAGGTTACATCAGACAGAAATCTATTGCCAGATACCAGTCTCTGCATCCCCATGGCAGACACTGCTGGTTATTACCTATCCAACAGCCATGCTCCCCTGCCACCTTGCTAACAGACTCTGATTTTGTTCAGGATAGGTAGCAAACTGCCCAGAGAAAGCAGGTACCTCTCCAATCTAAACCAAGCATGGTAGCCCCATTGTTCTCTTGCCAGTGATTGGTTTAGCGTTGAGCATGTGATCCAGTTTTGTCTAAAAAAATGTAAGGGGAACTCTTTCAGGGTGAGAATTTTGTACTTCTGTGAAAGGTTTCCTTCCTGAAGAAGAGCAGAGGATGCAGTAGGAGAAAGTGTCCTCTTCTCACTTTTTGATGAGTCCTCTGACAATGTGATATACTGAGCTGTGGCAGCTATCTTGCAACCATGAGGGGGAAGCCAAAATAATTACAGAGAAATCAAGTGGGAGTCCTGCCATTACAGACCCCAGGAGAAGTCTAACTATGGAGTTTTATTAAGTGAGATAATAAATCCCTATGTTTTAAGTCATTTTTTAAGTCAGGTATTCTGTTACTTGCAACCTAAATATCCTAACTAGCATCCCAGAAGAATTCAAGTTGAATGAACTGCAGAAACTCTTTGAAAAACATACATATGGGAGAAACTTCTATACTTGGATGGTAGCATAATTAATTAGCCATGGTGGAATGTAGATTTTGTCTATCAATATCTATGTCTATTTGTCTATTTTCCATCTATCTATCTATCTACCTATCTACCTACCTACCTATCTATAATTCGGTTGCTATAGCAACCAAGTGGCACAGCCTTCCTCAGTCTAAACAGTCTGGCTTAATGATCAATTTGAGCTACTTTTAGGGCTCATCCCTGCATTGTCTCAGCCATACACCTGCTACGTGCGATCTTCATCCAGACACCTGCAGATTAAAATGTGAACACCATTTTACAGAAAAGGAATCAGTGACCCTGAGTAAGAAATCCAAGGTCATATGGCTAGAAACTGATGAGGGCAGTAAGTAATAAGATCAAACCTCATGCGATCTGACCCCAAAGTCTATGTTTTTAATAAGTACACTATACTGCCACCCCCTTGAAAGGTAGCACGATAAAGGTAAGGAGTGAGAGATATGACTAATAAATATGAGATGAGGAGGAGGTCCTAAGTCCAGCAGTACCAGCTGCAGTGCATAGGATGTGTTTCCCTGGTGTTCAAAGTATCAGAAAAGAAAAGCTTCCAAATAGAGCCAACTTGCTAGGTCCAAGACTTACAGTTAAGTGAGAGAGAAGTAAAGAGGACACACAATGTCTTACGAAAGAGTGAAAATGCCTTATTCTTCAACGTTCATGGATTTGCACTCACTACTAGAAACAGTCGTTTCCATGTGCTAAATGGGAATGGCAATCCGGTTAACCTCATGCTGTCATTTTTAAAAAGCCAACTTTGGATCAGAAACTGATGGACTGTTTTCTCCCCTTCTACCTAGAATCCTCTGACTTCTTGCCTTTTCTATTTAGAGTTCCAAATATCTCAGGAATAGTTTTGTAATAACAATGTTCATGAACTCGTTTCGAACACTTTAGAAATACTCAGTTATTAGTTATGGTAAAGTTCATTTAAATAATATTGTTCAATTCTTTGGTGCAAATTGCCTAGCACCAGTACCAATGAGGTTGCCTAAAAAGTGAAACATTTTAGCTGCATGTAGAAAAAAAGTCATTTAGGTAAGAGTGAAGGTATGTAGGTGTCAGTCTCTACTACAAGACTTACTCGGTGAATAAGCTGGTAAAAATCATTCAGCCTCTCAGCCTCTGGATCCTCACATGGAAAGTGAGGGTGCTAATAACTGTGCTGTGGACTTCTCAGTGAGGTTCTGAGATCACATGAAACAGTGGGTTTGAAATCCTTCTGGAAGCATAAAAGCATTCTACGCACACAATTTTTTTTATTGCTAGTCATCTAAAACATTCAGAAATATCAAATTTTCATTAATCCAAACTGGCCTCTTAAATATTTCAGGTATGCACACATGTATTCAAGATGAAGTCAAATGAAACTGTGTACTGGTTTGAAGTCACTGCAGCATTTTTAGGTTGAGAGATGGGGAAGGAGATGGGGGTGGCAGTGCTTGTAGAATTAGGGGCAATAAACACATTCTGAAAAGCAGGAACTATATGGAAAAATGAAGCATCATTAGACAACCAGTGCATTCCCAGGGAAGTCTATTAGTAACTATTCTCTAAAAGTCCACAAGGAAACCACTACAGGGGTCCGTATCAGAAGGACAATAATATATTCACATAATTTTGCAGGAAATCATGATGGTGTCAGAAATCGATGGTCTTTTTCTTTAGTTTTATCTCCATTAGAGACAGAGGCAGTCGGATTCCATGAAGCTGAGATTCGTCTGCTGCTTAGGTGCCTAACAAGACACTAAATGCCAGAAAGATTTTTGTGAAAGAATTATGAAATCGTTTTTAGTTTCTGCTAGCTAACGTCAAAGCTTAGGAAGAATAGGCCTTGGGGAGTGTAAAGGACTGACAGGTCTATAGCGGTAGCGCAGGGGTTGCGGGAGCCTGTTTCATTAAAAACTGGCTGATTAGTAAAAGCACCACCACTCTTATAATTTGACCATGTATTTACATTAGCTAATACCATTGCTTATGGTCAGCCCATTCACCTTGATTAGCATAAATTAATCTCAATGAAAATTTGCTTGAGTGTAGCGTGACTCATCCCTAATTGTGATTTTATGCAATTACCAAATAGGCTTTTGAAAAAATTTCTGAGCTCAGTTTATAGCTAAGGGATAGCAGAAGCAGTAGATGCTCTGATTCTTCTTTCTTCGCAGAAAGAAAATATTTGCTCCACAAATGAGTACAGGATTTTGTTATCATGGGATTTTGCAGTGGTGTCCTCTGCAGGCTGTGTATCGTTCATTTCATTATCTCATAAATATGCTGGAAAGAGTGATTTTAAGACTCTGCTGTATGATCCTAGGTTACATATTTAATGTTAGAGAATCCTAGTTTTCTCTTCTATAAAATTAGGAATTAGGTTTAGATGATATCCAAACTTTCTTCAAGCTAAAAAAAAAAAATCTGAGACTGGCTTTCAGGATTTTTCAGGTTTGTGAATTTGGGTGAGAATAATTCAAAGACACACACAAAACTGAATCACAACTCCTCTCTAGAGCTACATCATTATTTTCGAAAGATAATTTTTACATTTTTTCAATTTGCTCCATTTCAAACTTAAAACTGTATAACTTAATGATACATTTGCAGGAGAACACACATAAGGTATTGGGATTAAAAGCAAATATGCAATTCAAAAGAAGTTTTATTTTGACAGGTCAAAGCAAATTATATTAGGAGAAAATTGCAGTGACCTTCTAAGAAAGCCTCACTTCCCAATCTCTATAAAAGCCGCATGTAACTAGACATTTTGTCCATTCATTTTACTACCACTTAAGCAAAAAATTTTGAAGAGTGGTTTTATCAACACATGATATGCCAGAAGTGGGATCTATGTACAGTTATTTTTTTTCTTGCAGCCACTTTAACTTCTATATAGGTGCAATCAAACTTTCAGGGTGATTTTACCCCAAACACATTAACAACTACAAGGTGTCTGGATTTCCTGCAGACCAAGAGGGCAGAACTGATTCCAGGGCCTTCAATTTGGACTCCTAATAATGTTCCCGTTTCAGAAAAGATCTCAGAGTCACGATTCAGAAAACCAGAGCCAAAGCAGCCTCAGCCCCCAGAGGTGATCTTTGGAAATGACAAAGCTCGTTGTTCCCAGAACCCAGTCTCTGCCTGTCGCATTCCTTTCTTCTGCATCTGGGAGTGGGTTACAGGTCCTCTGTTTCAGAGATCCGGGATAAATACAAAAAACAAGACAATTTCCCCCAATATGTCAGGAATCCATGCCCAGCTTCCTAGAGTGACGATGAAGTGGGAGGAATTACTGGTCTCTGTGAAGCAATATTATAAAAGAAAAAAGGCCCACTTAAGGTACCATCACATATATGACAAGAAAGTTGTAGATCAAGAGAGAGAATTCTTCCTATACCTTCAGTTTCAAAAGGATTTCAGGCTAGCATGTCTATTGCAGTCGCATACAATTTCCCTCTAAAGTGCACATAAAAAGATGAAAACTCAGCAGCAGTGAAAAGTAAGATTGAGAGACAACCTACTGACAGTCTCTGGAAAGAATTTCTACCGATTATAAGACAGATTGAGCGACTTCCCTGTTGGTCCAGTGGTTAAGACTCCACTCTCCCAATGTAGGGGGCACGGGTTCAATCCCTGGTGGGGGAACTAAGATCCTGCATGCCATGCGGCGTGGCCAAAAAAAAAAAAAAGGGAGAGAGACCGATTGAGCACTGAAAAAATGATCAGTTCCCCATAAGCAGCTGCCTCCCCATTTCCCCATGTAACAGGGTAGCCTGGCCTCCCTGCAAGAAGACAGGAAGGCATATTATCTCTTATTTACTACTTGCCCTTTAGCACAGAAATTCCAGGTCTGTACAGACCTGAAAATTGGACAAGCGTTTGCCTATTGTAAGACCCCTGTGCTTTGAAGTAACCAATAAATTGTTCCACAGTACAAGATCTCTTTATTTAATAAATAAAATAACATTTACTTGTTTTTCATATTTACAGAAGGGATATGTGTTCACTGTGGAATTTCTGAAAATTAAGAAAACTAGAAAGAAAAAAATAAAATGACTCCTAATGTCACTACCCAGAGATAACTATTATTAGCTTGAGAATGTATAGCCTTTCGTTTTTATGCATTATTCTATTTTTTACAAAAATAAGAGCATGTTAGACATATAAAATTTTGTAACTTGCTTTTAAATTTAAAATGACATAATTCATGTCCTTAAATATGTTTAGAACATGAATGTTAATAAATATGTATATACATAGTGAATAAATATATTCCATTATTATATACAGTATACATATTATATTCCACTATTCCATTGCATGCATGTGCCATACATATCTTTAACCGGTCTCCTATTGTTGGACATTAAGGTTGTTTACTGTTTTTGTCTATTGTCAGTAATATTCTGTTGAACACGTGTCGCTTTTAATATACATCCACGTTTATTTTTCTTAGGATGCAGTTTTTAGTAGTGAAATTGCTGGGTCAAAAGAAATGCTTATTTTTTCATTTTCAACAATATTTGGATGTATTAAATAAATTTTTTAAAGTATATTGGGAATTCCCTGGTGGTCCAGCGGTTAGGACTCCATGCTTCCACTGCAAGGGGCCCAGATTCGGGCCCTGGTTGGGGAAGTAAGATCCTGCATGCCACGTGGCATGGCCAAAAAAAAAAGGTATAGAACTTTGAACGCTCATCAGCTTTGAGGATTATGTTGATCCTAATTTTGGCATGTAGTTGAACTTTCCAATCTGCTCACACTTGCTGAATTGATTCCACTATGAATTCTAAGATGTCATTTTCCTCTTGCAAATTTTTCTTCTACCATTTGTGGTGTTTCTTCTTGAAAATGGCTAGTGAAAGCATCGCCAATTGGATAAGGTGTCATTAAGTAGTCATCTGGCAGCGTGACGTCATCACAAGCATCTTCTAAATTTTGGAATTGTTGCTTTATCACTTCTATTTCTTCCTTTAGCTCTGTTCTTCTAGTCAGTCCGTGCAAAATTATCTCTTGTTGATCTTCAACAGTAATATTGACATCTTCTGCAAGACCCAGGGTACTAGTAGCACTCACTCCATGGATTTGTGAGGGTTAAATGTGATAATCCAGGTGAAGTGCCCGCCATGACGATCAGTGCAGTCAATGGGACCTTTGGCTTTGCAGATCCTAAGGGCAAGGCCTTGACTGTGACGTCCTCAGCCTCCCCAGGAGCAGTCTCAGCAAAGGGAAGGGTGGTCTAAAGCCCACTGAGAGCCCCGGCACTGGTGCCCCGTCTTGGTTGGTTGGGTACCTCACCTCAGGTCCCTGGGGCCCCATACCGGTCCTCAGAGCTGCATACTGTCGGCATCCCACACCCCCCAGCTCCCTGCAGCCAAACCCCAGCCTCTGCCCAAGTGCCCAGCACACCAAGCGCACCAGGAATGCTTCTTTTTAATTCCTTTTAGATATGATACCAAAAAGCTGCAAAAAAGATTATACCAATTTACAAATTTATCAGCAGTGTCTGCGGGTGACTACTTACATGGGCTACCATTAATCCTGAATATCATTATTCCTTTTTATGTCATAGGTAAAAACTTTTCTGTTTAAATTTTATTGCTTTTATTACTGTTTGGTGTTGAATGTTTTCTCATATATTTACTTGTCACTAGTGTGCATTTTCAAGCCCTTTGCCCATTTTTCTGCTATCAGGTGTTTATTTTAGTTCTATTCGTATGTATTGTCTCCTCATCTATGCGTCTATTAACCCTTTGTCTGTTATATGGATTGCAAATTTTTTCCCAGTTTGTACTTTACCTTTTAATTTTGTTTATGATGTTTTTCTGCTATATAGAAGTTTTAAAAGGTTTCTATAAGCTGTAGATGACCTGCTTTCCCCCCTTGCAGCTGATATGACCAAAATGGAACCCCTGGTCTAAGTTGGGTTAATTTGATTCTTTTTCCTAATAACTTGAATTTGAAATATTGAGACACTGGAACACTTATATGATTGAAAAAATTATAATAGAATGCTGGCTGGGAGTTGCCGCCATGATATGCCACAGCCTCACGCAAGTAAATGATATGGAAGAGGGAAATCTAAGAGATTTCAGAGAAAGTCACTTTGTCACTACAAGAATGAAGCAAATATATAGAGATAAGACAAAAGAGTGAAATGACAGGAGGGATTTTGGACTGGAGGATACCAGATTGAACAGATGAGGCCTGAAGTAAGGTTCTATACTGAAAATAAGGGAATTAGTTGCAAGTTTTCATATTGAACATTGAGAGTCCACAGCCCCGTTTTCTCTGTTGGCTCCCAAAACAGGGGCTCCAAAGATTAGAGATCAGAGAAATTCTCTTTGTGAAAACTGTCCCTAAACAAAATGCTACACACACACACACACACACACACACACACACACACTTAGCTGTCTCCCACCAAAAGAGTCAGGTTCCTGATTCATGGTCATTTCACATACAGAAAGTCTTGTTCCCCAAATGTAGACATTCCAGTGAGATTTTTAGTAACTCACTAATAAATATGAATGGATAGCAAATAATCACTACACATTTAAGCAAAGACTCTAATATTAACAACAGAGTTCAGAATGAACAAAAGTAAAGAACTTGGAGGAAATAGAGATAATGCAGGGAATAAAAGAAAACTTTAAATGACATTGCAATTTATATCGCCTGATAATCAGAGAAAATTCCATCACTGAACATGAACAGGATGGTATTTTAAAGGAATATTCTGAAAACAAGGTAGAGCTCTCAGAAATTAAATATGTAATCACTGATGTGAAAATTTAATGAAAGATTGGAAGATAAATTTGAGCAAATCTCAGTGAAATAGAAGAAAAAGAGAAAAGGGGAATAAAGGGAATACAAGGGAATAAAGACCAGAAATTAGATGATCATTACAAGAAGCCAAACATCCAACTATTTAAAGTTTTAGAAAGGGAGAATAGTAAAATCATAGACAAGGAAATTACAAAGTATATTAGACAACTTCCTGGAACTGAAGGATATGAGTTTCCAGATCAAAAGAACCCACTAAGTGCCCAGCACAATAAATGGGAAAAATTACCCATACTAGGCACATCATCATGAAATTATACAAAACCAGAGCTGGGTCCTAAAATGTTCCATGGAGAAAAAAATAACTGGTCACATACAAGGGAACAAAAATCAAAATGGCATCAAGTTCCTTAAAAATAACGTTAAAACTAGAAAACAATGGAGATAGCATCCACTTCTAAAACTGGCAGCTAGACAATCAGAATAATCTTCTATAGAGCACATCTAAAACAAGTTAGATGCAATATAAAACATATTATTAAAGCACAAAAGAACTAGAGAAATAACCAAAATCTAGGAGAAGAGGAGAACAAAGAGGGAATCCCAGCACTCAGAGCCACTTTGGCTCTGAGCGTATTTTCCACTGTGAAAGAAACAACTGTGAAACTGACCTGAAAAAACAGCCCTGCATTTTGGGCAACATCCTGGGATGAGGAGGGCAATGATCAAATCCCAGGGTCCTCCTAGCGGGAAAAGATTGAATAAATTACCAGCCACTCTTAAGTTGGCACACCAAAGGGTTATATCCTCAGGGTAGAGGTGAACCAGAAGTAAACCAGACCACGAATGGTCTTGGGTGGTCTGGACAAACACAAACCTTAAATTTGTATTAAGGTGTTCCTGGAAAAGTAATGCCCACAGGCCCCTCCTATAAGCAAACAAAAAGTCCTCTGGAGGAGGAAGCTATCATTCTAGGCCTCATATAATTCCTGTTAATAAAGTTTCTAATAAAATAGGAAGAAAACAGGCAACTAGAACTAGATACATAAGGAAACAGGACACCATGAGCAAGAATCAACCGAAACTATAGGCAATCGAAACATATCCAATATGGTAGGCAAAATTCTAAGATGCAGCTCCTTACGGTCCCCAAGCTTCCTGCCCTAGTTATTCAATCAAACATTAATCTAGGTGCTGCTGTAGAGGGATTTTGCAGACATAATTAAGGTCTCAAATCAGTTGACTTTAAGATAAGGAGATTATCCTCAGTGAGCCTGACTTAATCAGGCCTACAGAGGATAATTTACTGGACTCTTTCTGATGAAGAGATTTGAAGCATGAGAGGCATTTGGCACAAGGGAGAATCTCTGTTGCTGGCTCTGAAGATGCAGAAGGCCACGTGGCAAGGGATGCAGACAGTATCTGGGAACAAGAGCGCCCCCCCCAGCTGATAGTCAACACGGACACTGCGAACTCAGTCCTACAACTGCAAGAAATTTAATTCTGTCACAACAATGTCAGCTTGGAAGAAGACTCTCAGCTGCAGATGAGAATGCAGCCAGCCCAAATCCTGGATTTTAGATTGGTGAAACCCCAAGCAAAGAATTCTGCCTGAATTTCTGACAGGCAGAACTGTGAGCTGGTAATTGGTTGTTGATTTAAGTGACTAAATTTGTAGTAATTTGCTATACAACAATAGAAAAATCATAATCCACAAAGACCTGGGAAATTGGAACAATGTGTAATCAACTATAAAAGAGCTACGCTTGCTGTACTTAAAGAAAGAAAAGAAAAGCTTTAAAAGCTCAACATGAAATAAGAAGCCATGAAATTTGTCACAGAGTTCTACAGTCATCCATGGTAGAGTGATCAGGATCAGATTTACTCTCCTGGCTGAAGCGACTATAAAACTGGATAAATAAATGAATCAATTGCTTTCAGGCTGGACAACAGGAAGCACAGGACTATTATCATAAAGAGAAAAGAAATAAATGAGGTGCTCCCCCCAATTGCCCCAACTTATTGCTGGGAGGTGTTTTCAAGCTACAGCGCAGAGTGAGAAGGGGACCCAAACACAGCCCGGTGATGTTGCTGAACTTGAAAAGTCAAAGAACAAGATTCAGGGAGGCCAAAGCAGCTGGTAATCATGGGACAGAGTACCAGAGAGGAGAAAGCTGCAGAGAGAAAACTCCAGAGGTCTGCAGAAGTGTTCCCTTGAGTCTTCGGCTTATTACTCCTGTGCATGCATGAGAGGAAACTACCAGGCACAGGAAATAGAATCACTGTAAACCATTAGGCTGAACAATTTCCAAAGCTCCCGTAGGGATGGGAATATTCTGTGTTCTCACCAGCTGGAGTAAAAAACTTCATCTCACAAAGAGCATAGGGTAGAGTTGTCAGGAAGATAGCACCATAGCAGAGGAGATATATTAAATCTTGAGTAAAGGACACTCTAATAAGGCTTAAAGGCTCCTTAACATTGGTCTTGGCAAAGATTTTTTAGATATGACACCAAAAGTGCAAGCAACAAATGCAAAAATGAACAAGTGGGATGACATCAAACTAAAGAGCTCTGTACAACAAAAGAAATCAGAAAAATAAAAAGGCAACCTATAGAATGGGAGAAAATATTTGCAAGCCATCTCTCTGATAAGGGGTTAATATCTAAAATATGCAAGGGACTCATACAATTCAATAGCAAAAAAAAAGCGAAAACCCCAAAACAAAAACCTAACCAATCTGATTCAAAAATGGGCAAAGGACTTGAATAGATGTTTTTCTAAAGAAGATATATGAATGGCCAACGGGTACATGAAAAGTTGCTCAACATCACTAATCATCAGGGAAATGCAAATCAAAACCACAATGAGATGTCACCTCACACCAGTCAGAATGGCTGTTGTCAAAAAGACAAGAGATAAGTGCTGATGAGGGTGTGGAGGAAAGGGAACCCGCTTGCACTGTTGGTGGGAATGGAAATTGGCATGGTATGGAGGTTCCTCAGAAAACTAAAAATAGAAATACCATGTGATCCAGCAATCCCACTTCTGGGTGTACATCTGAAGGAAATGAAAACACTGTCTCAAAGAAATATCCACACCACGTTCACTGCAGCATTATTCACAATAGCTAAGACATGGAAACAACCTAAATGTCCACTGATGGATGAATTGATAAGGAAAATGTGAGATATATATATTTTATATATATATATACATATATATAAAATATATATATCTCACATTTTACACACACACACACACACACACACACACACACACACACACACACACACTAGAATATTATTCGGTCATGAAAAAGAAGGAAATCCTGCTCTTTGTGACAACATGGATGAACCTTGAGGGCATTATGCTACATTAAATAAGTCAGACAGAGAAAGACAAATACTGTATATTCTTACTTATATGCAGAATCTAAAAAAGCTGAACTCATAGAGAGTAGAGTGGTGTTTGCAGGGGCTGGGGGGTAGGGAAAATGGGGAGATGTTGGTCAAAGGGTACAAACTCCCAACTAAATAAAATATGACTAAGTTCTGGAGATCTGATATATAGCATGGTGACTATAATTAACAATACTGTATTATATATTTGAAAATTGTTAAGAGAGTAGATCTTAAATATTCTCCCCACAGAAAAGAAGTGGTAGTTATATGAGGGGATGGAGGTGTTACCTTATTGTGGTAATAATTTTGTAATATATTTGTGTATCAAATCACCATATTGTAAACCTTGAACTTATGTACATTATATGACAATAATATCTCAATAAAGCTGGGGCGAAATGTAAAAAATATAGTTTAAACAGACAAAACAACAGGTGGACCTACCTATATCTACAAAAAATGAACTTTAAATGAACATTCACAAATAGGTTGAAAGCTAAAAGATGGAAAATAATATATAAATAATACTATAAGAAATCCAGAGTGACTATACTAAATACAGTTCAAAACAAATAGTTTTATTAGAGAGAAAGAGGGGCATTTCTTAATGATAATAAACAACACATTAGGAAGACATAAGAATTCTAACTCTACATGTGCCTAAAACACAGCCAAAAAAGTCAATGAAACAAATTTGTCTATATTAAAGAGAGAAAAAGATAAACACACAAACATAATCAGAAATAAACACCCCGTCTCAATAACTGATAGAGCTAGACAGAAAATAAGTAAACATACAGAAGATTTGTAGAACGCTATCAACCACTTTAACCAAATTGGCATTTATAAAATACAACACCAAACAACTGCAGAATATACATCCTTTCTTTTTCCATACGTATGGAATGTACACCAACATAGACCATATACAAGGACATAAATCAAGTTTTAATAAATTTCAGAAGTTTGTTCTGAGAGTTTACTTTTCTGATTGCAATGAAATTACATTAGATATCAATTACAATAATAAAGCTAGAAAAGCCCTAATTATTTGGAAATAAAACAACATATTTCTAAATAACTCATGGCACAAATAAGAAATCAAAAGGGAAGGTAGATAATATTTCAAATGGAAAGAAAATGGAAATACAAAATAGCAAACTTTGTTATTGGCAGCTAAAGTATGCTTGGAATTAATTTATAATAAATGCTTATATTACAGAAAAAGAATGGGTAAAAATAATTGTTACATTTCTATCTTATGATCCTAGAAAAAATAATACCAAATTGAATCCAAAGTTAGTAGAAAGGAAATTATAAAGATAAGAGCAGACATCAATGAAATGAAAAATATAAAAACAACATAAAAATTGTACTAAGTCAAACGTTGTTTTTTTTAAGAGGTTAATAAAATTGGTGAAACCCTAGCAAGACAGACCAAAAAAAAAAAAGAGAGAGAATAAAACCAAACAACCAGTATTAGGAATGAAGGAGCAGATATCCCTATAGATTCTACAGATGTCAAAAGGGAAATATTATGCCAATACATTAGACAAACGAGATAAAATGCACTTGAAAAACAAAACAGTCAAAACTGATACAAGATGAAATAGAAAATCTGAATAGCCTTATATGTGTCAAAGTAATTGAAATTATTATTAGAAACATCTATGCAAACAAAACCCCAGGCTCAAATTATTTCACTGGTAAATTCTATTGAACATCTCAAAAAGAAATAATAGCAATTTTACACAAGGTCTTTCAGAAAATAGAATAACCCTGATACTAAAACTTGTCAAAGGCATTCCAACAAGGGAAGCACAAATCCAAAAATATTGTATCAAGTATTAGCAATTGTGTCTAGCAATATGTAAAATAGAAAATACATCATGACTGATGGAATTATCCTAGCAATATAAGGTAAAAATATTTTACATAATTCACCATATTAACAGAAAATAAGTTTAAATATTGAAAAATTATATTTCATAAAAATTAAAAATTTCTCCTCCTCACAAGATACCATTTAGGAAATGAATAGGCAGGCTCTAGGCCAGATGCTATGTTTGTCATGGTCCTCAGGTTTCCTGTAAAAACCACAAGCATGGCTGAAGCATAATTCTTTAAAGGCATGGTAGTATTGCTCTGATTCTCCCACACCTATTGGACTCCCCAGAGGGCTTCCCAACATGAGCTCCTAAGTGCTCAGCTTCCAAGCTTCACTGCAGAAATCAAAGGGTGTCTGAAAGACCTCAGAAGCCTGCCTCCTTACAGGAGTACTTCTTGGTCACTTCATGGACCGTAAGGACTGATGACCCGGCCATAGAGAATTGCTAACCTTGACATGGTTTACCCACCTGCTATGGCTTCTTGACACCATTAATATCCTTTGTTGTGCTGCTCAGTGACATATCCAGGAGATTATGTTTTGTGCTACAAACAACAACTATAGGTCAAAAAAGCAGTTTTTAAAAATTAGCTATTTAGCTAACATGCTATGTTCTTAGTATAATGATTAATTTCCTGGCATTACCCACCATAGAGGCATTCACTGTAGGCTGAAGGGCACCATAATATGAGAAACCAAAGCCCTGGACAAACAGATACTTCATTTTGGGATGGGGTGGTGGTAGCAGTCTTGAAGGTGAATCTCCACAGGCAGTTATTGGGCACAGGCCTGCTTGTCAATTGTAACGAAGAGCAGAGTAAGGGTTGGGCTTGGCTAATGCTAGGAGGGCTTCATGGGTGCCTATAACGAATCACAAGTTTGTGGTGTGAACATTTGGACAATGAGTGATCTATGAGTATGGTGTTTAATGAAATTATGTGGCAAGAAAGGTCTCTTGGCTCTATAACAAGCACATATTGCAAAGAGCTGTAAAGCCAATCCTAATACTATCTCTTTTATTCTCAGGATAC
This sequence comes from Balaenoptera musculus, assembly GCF_009873245.2. Classification (NCBI taxonomy): domain Eukaryota; kingdom Metazoa; phylum Chordata; class Mammalia; order Artiodactyla; family Balaenopteridae; genus Balaenoptera; species Balaenoptera musculus. The sequence continues at coordinate 115,611,260 of NC_045806.1, read as the reverse complement.
TGCTGTGTAGCAGGCAAAGGCCAAGATGGGTCCTTCTGCTTGGACAAGTGGTGGAAAGCAGAGAGAGAGTAGATCACCAGGCAGTGGGGAGGCAAGAGGAAACCTCTGTCTGGACCGTCTAGTTCTCTGTTCTAACTCTGACTTACCTTCATCGCACTCCTTTGTCTTTCCATGACGTTTAGCAGGGTATGGTTTTCAGAGGCAGTGGCCCAAGCATCCAGTCATCATGTGAGAACTGGACCCAGCTGCACCTTAGGGAAACACGCCTAAACATCTAGTATTTATGGAAGAAGCTGCATGTAGCTACTCGTTAAGAGTACGCTGTGCTAGGCACTGTGCTAAACTGCAGTTTACAGGCAAACATTGTCTTAATCCTTGTGAAAACCCAAAGATGAAGGAACTCTTATTATTCCCACTTTACAGGTGAGGAAACATGTTTAGAGGGAATAAATGAATGTCCAAGATCACATGGCCAGTAAGTGGTGAACTGCTATCTTGAACCCAGCCCATCTATTTCTGTTATTCAGGTTATCTGGACAGCCTCTTACCAGCCCTCTATGAAAAGGCCCAGAAGCAGCAGAGGGTTGTCTTTGAGCATCCGATGGTCAAATGAAAACCTCAAATGTTGAGACTCACAGGGGAGGGTGAATAGTCACTGTTCATAAAAATGAATCTCAGATTTCCACAACATGTAATGTGACAGCTATTTTTAACTTAATACAGTGCATGAAAGTGTTTCTAAGAATTGTATTTTCTTTTTTTAAATTGAAGTATAGTTGATTTACAATGTTGTGTTAATTTCTGCTGTACAGCAAAGTGATTCAGTTATACATATACATGCATTCTTTTTCATATTCTTTTCCATTACGGTTTATCACAGGATATTGTATATAGTTCCCTGGGCTATACAGTAGGACCTCGTTGTTTATCCAGTCTCTATATAATAGTTGGCATCTGCTAACCCCGAACTCCCAATCCTTCCTTCCCCCACCCCTCCTATGTATTTTCTTTTGAGTTCATCACTTGGAACAGAACTTACGTAGAATATACTTATACTTTTTAAAACAGTTATTCAACTACTTATAATTCTATGGTGCTCTATCAAATATATGATCATTAGATTTATTGGCATTTCATCTGAGAATGAGATTAATAATTGTATTTACAATGGAATACATTAACAAATAAATTTATTCATGGGGAGTTCCCTGGCGATCCAGTGGTTAGGACTCGGCTCTTTCACCGCCATGACCCGGGTTCAATCCCTGGTCGGGGAACTAAGATCCCGCAAGCCAGGCAGCACACAAAAAGTTTGAAAAAGAAATAAATCCATTCATTAATATTTAATAATCATTAAGAACTGCTTGAATTGCATGCCTTAAGGCCAGAGAGTGGCTTATATGTAATATTCCTATTTATGTTTTCACAAGAGAGGACAGAAGGATATATTCCACAGAAAGAATCATGGCACTATCTAACCAATAATCCCTGCTTCGAGTCCTTTTTTGGGAATGAGGCAGGGTATAAATAATAAATGAAATCAACATGACCATAAGATGTTACAGAAAAACCCAAACAAACTTTTTGGCCAAACCAATATGTCTTCCGTCACTCCTCAATCTTCCTGTAAAAGTCTCTGCCCCATTAAGTTCATGCCAATTGCTCGGCAGCCCCCTCCTCGCCATCCCCATTGCTGTCACCTTCTGACCTGTAGACACTCCCCGTGACGAATGGAGCCTTCTGTACCCTAGTCATCATGTTCAGCTCCACCCCAGCTACCACCATCACTCTGGGAGGTCAACATGCCTAGAATGCACGCAGCCAACTTTCTGGTCTCAAGCCCTTACTTCCTCAGAGCCAGTGAGGGAGTCCTCTTTCCCCACCACCTCAAACAGGAAGTCCCCCCGCCGGGGTCACTCCCCACACTGTTACCATTGGAAACCGCTCCTCTGGAACCCCTGATTCAAGCCCCCCCCCACCACTGACCACATCCTTTATCCCTCCACCTCTCTGTGGAATCATCTTCTCTTGGATGCCTCACACACACCTTCAACTCAGTAGGATTACAGTTGAGAGCAGCCAGAAGCACGCCCACAGGTTTAAATTCTTTAATAACCTGGGCAGGTGTTAGCAGAACAGGGCTTCTTCTGCCGTGAGAGGTTTTGGCGCTGGATGAGGCGGTGTGGGACTCCTTCCGGGCTCTGGGACCCAGGCATCAGCCGTCCTTCCTGCGATAGAACATTTCACGAACCTGAGAATTGGTGTCATCTTCAAAGAGGTGACTGAGCTGCGAGTTGGCCACTGCCCTCTAAATCCTGCCATTGCTGTTGGCTGGAGGTCACGTATTAGAGAATGGCAGAGAGGAAAACCTGCTTAGGAAGCCCATAAGAGTTCTGATAGCTTCTATTTCCAGACATGATGTTTTGCTCTATAGACCTAGCTTGATCGTTCAGCTGGCCTGAGCCTTTCAAGACACCAGTCACCGGTGCTCATTCCCGCCAACTCTGTCTCTATAGTGCAGCCGCTAGCTGGTCAGGGAGCAGCCCTCGTGACACCATAGACATTGCGACCTCAACCTAGAAGTGTGGGTGTTAGGTCACCCTAATGACTGGACCAGCATGTAACGCTAACATACTCTCTGGAATGGTTGATAATATATAATGTGTGTGAGAATGTAGAACAACTAGAACTTTCCTACATTGTTGGTGACGTGGGAAAAGGTTACAACCACTTTGGAAAAAAGTCTGATGGTTTCTTATAAAACTAACTAACATACTCCTACTTTGTGACCCAGCCATTCTTCTTCTGGGTATTTGTTCAAGAAAAATAAAATTATATCTACCCCCCCACACACAAGCACACACACAATGTGCACCAGAATGTTTACATCACTTTTATTCATAAGAGCCTAAACTGGAAACAGCTCAGAAAAATGGATAAACAAACCATGGTACCTTCATACATTCAGCAAAAACCAAAATGGGCTACTGAAACACACAATCACACGGATGGATCTCACAGGTACTATGCTGAATGAAGAACCCCGACACAAAAGAGAACATACTGTATATGTATATGTTTATGTACATGTATATGTTTATGTATATGTATTTGGATATGTATATGAAGTTCTAGATGAGTCAGAATTCTGGTTGCCTCCAAGGTGGAGGAGGGGCAGGATTGATTGCGAAGGGAACTCTGGACATGGGTGTAGATTACATGGATGTATCCATTTTTCGAAATTGTGCAGTTGAAATACGTACATTTTAACATATGCCATTCTTACCAATAAAAGAAGTGTACAAATGTAATAATCAAGTAGCTTGGGAATTGGGCAGGAGATATAGATGAAACAAAAATGGCAGAATGTTGATAGTTGTGGAAACTAGGTAATGGGTACATGGGGTTTCACGATATTAGTTTGCTTATTTTGTTTTATGTTTGAAATTTTCTGTAATTAAAAAAATTTTTTTCAAAAAGAAACAAAGGATGAAAGAATGAAAGAAAGAAGGCAGCCATTATTAATCTTCACGGTATCCTTGCCTTAGAATCAGCTTTAGTCCATGAGTAGTCTAATAATCAATCAGAAGCACATGTGAGATAATGTCTATTTTTTTGCCCTTGGCCTGTAGCATACACTTCTGAGTTTGTCACACACACACATACACACACACACACACACACACACACAGCGAAAAAAATAGCTAGAACAACTTACTCCAATATATTAAAGTGTTTAGCTTCAGGTGGTAGGATTATGAGTGATTTTTATCCTCTCTCTATTTTTCTGTATCTTCCAAATATGTAACTATGAATATGCATTTCTTTTATAATCAGAAAAGTAAACCGTACAAAAATTTTAAAATATCACTTTCATTGAGTTTCTCCTGTATTGTTACTATGGTTTCAAAAATTCAACAGGCTTTACCACATTAGCACTCTCAGGAAAAACAATGCTGCTAATCATATTATTTGTTAGCATAAAAAGCTTTTGCCAAGGTATGAGCCTCCAGGGTACTTTTTTTTGTGAAGATAAAAATGCAGTACTGCACAGGAGATCTGCTTATTAGACATTGGGCACGCTCTCTGTAGAACCAAAATAACTCTTCAGAAATTTCCTGCCAAATTCACAGCTAAACTGTTATGCAAATGTAACTACATCTAAATTAAAAGTGCTGAGATGATACAGCCAACAGACTTTGAAGTATGATTGCTTTTGGTGGCGTAGGCAGAAAGGTTGTGATGTTTTAAAGTAAACAAGATGTATCACACTTTATTTTGCTTCCTGTTTGGTTGGGGGTTTATAGTACGCAGGAAAGAAAAAATGATAAATGAAAATAAAATAGTGCGAAGCCCTCGTAAAGCAAAAAAAAAAAAAACTGGACATGAGCTTAGTTGCAGGTGGAGTCTGTAAGCCTTGGAACCGTACATTAAAAAGGGATGATAGTCTTTGTGTTATATAGGTTAAAATCTCATTATTTAACTTTCTTGTGTTTATGTCTTGCCTCCCCAACTCGATTTTTTAAATAGCTAGCTCCCAAGAGCAGAGAATCTATTGTTTACTCCTGGCTACCTGTCATTGGGCTATAAGCTCTAAGAAGGTACACTCCATCTTCTCCATAGTTATACCCTTAGAACCTAGTTCAGTGCCTGAGACATAGTAGGCATTCAATATTTGCTGAATAAATGAATGACTACTACCAACAGCATGTTTTCTGGTGCCTTGCCCATAGTAGACATTCAGTAGATATGTGTATTGAAGAAGTTATCCATTAATCCATTTATTCATCTCATGAATATTATTGAGTGTCTGCTATGTGCCAGGCACTCTGCCAAGGGCTGAGGACATGTCATTGAGCAAAGTAACATCCCTGCTCTCATGGGACTTACATCCTAATGAAAAAAATACCATCTAGACAACATAACAGAATGTAATTTTTACTTTTCATTGACATAAATGACAACTTTTCCCCATTTTCAATGTTACCATACTAAACAACTCTTGGGTGCATTGGGTCAACATTTCACTTCTATGGCACTTCACGTTGGTAGGTGAATGGGATTAAGAGTGGTTTAAGGCGACAAGTATAAGCACACATAATTATGGCAATTGGAGGACTTTCCAAGGTAACACATGAAAATTGCTACAGAATATACCGTTCTTAAAGACTGCATGCTATGAACCAGGAGAGAGATGGTTTCCAATAGAAACAGAAATTCCTTTTATTGACAAAGATGAATTGTTCCACTATGACTCTCCTCTTTCTAATTTCCTGGCTAGTCGAGATCAATCAATACTCCTTAGACAGTACCCATTTAAGGCTCTGACAAGTGTTATTTTTTTAGAGGCCATTCTTTAAGCTTCTCATTAATGAAAAGCAGTATTGTAGCATCTATCACCACTTCCACTCTGTTTCTTAGCCTTACTCCGTCTGGGCCTGATATTACAAACAGCTGAAATCAGTACATTGTGATATTATGCAAATGTCCTTTGGCAGATTGAGCTAAGAATAGTGCGCATTGGGCTACTTCACTTTATTTGGTGTATAGATGAATTTGGCATTTTTTAATTAGAGAACTTTACAGACATTTAAAAACACATCTCTGCATTAGATATGTCTTTCCTTATGAGGGTTAAATAAACACCAATCTGTGGAACAACTTTAAACTTGCTGAGTTCAAAACTAGGAATTCAGGGAGAAAGAAAAAAGAGGGCATCGCACTGGGAAAGCAGATATCAGTGTGTTTCATGTTGTCCTTTTGGATGAGTTACAGAAGCATGGGCTGGATGCCCAGTAGAGCTTGGTGGATTCAGCCGTGGTCGATCTACTGTAGCCAAAAGATGCTGATTATGGCTCATTGCAATCCTGGAGGGAACTTTCTAGTGTCATACATCAGAGCTGGAAATTTGGTCTTGACCTGTTCAACAATTTTTTAATGACTTGGAGGAGGACATCCATAACATATGTATAAAATCTGCTCATCACAAGAATTTGGTAAGGACAGTGAATGTATTTTTGTGACATAATCAGGAGCCTTAAAGATCTCTCCAAGCTAGACACTTCCTCTGAATCTAAAAGCTGAACCTTGATTGATATAAATAAATATATATATTTTAACATCTTTACTGGAGTATAATTGCTTTACAATGGCGTGTTAGTTTCTGCTGTATAACAAAGTGAGTCAGCTATATGTATATATATATATAAATAAATATAAAACTTTATATTTATGTTGAGAAAAAGCCTGTTCTTGTTTTAGGGGATTTCTTAGTCAAAGATCAGGGAATACTTCTCCTTTCCAGGCTCTAAATTGATTAACTGATTATTTTCATAAGGGAGCAAGTGAAAGATTTTGAACTCAAAAAAAAAAAAAGAATTTTTCAACAAAAGATAATAGAGATAATATTAAAGAGCAGTTAGTTTTTACCTGTAATGGTTTTTCAATCCTATTTATAATGTTTCTTGCTGAAAAGTATAAACCCCACCCTTCTTCACTCTCTCAGGAGAACCAAGCTCCGTTGGCATCACCTGTTTATTTCATCTTAGTTTTTAACGTCTAATCGTGAGTTTTCCTTTCTCATTTGGGACAGCGAGAAGTGGGCTTCCTCTATACTTAAAAATTACAAAATAGCCAACATACGTATTGCCTCAGGACAGAAAGCAAGATATAACATTTTTTGCAGAGCACCTCATGTTTTGTTCCCTTCCCTTGTAAAGCGTGCAATGCATAAATTATCATTTGGGAAAAGAATGGCCAAGTACTGGTAATACCACTCTGTAGGAATACGAATGAGAGTTTATTAAACCTATTTTTTAAAAATAAAGGATTGTCGCATGGAAAATTAGCAAAAAGCTCCTGGCTTGGAAGAATAGGATTTTTCAAGTGACTCCTGGCACAGTACAGAAAGGAGTATACTTGGAAAAAAAGAAACTGAAAGTACTGAAAGTAGAAGTGAGTAAAGTATAAAATGTAGCTTCCCAAAAAGCTAGTGCAGCCTTGGTTTTATTAACCAAAATGACATGTCTAAGAAAAAGAGTTAATGGCTCTGCTTTGTTATATGCTAGTCAGGCCATCCTTGTGAACTGTGTTCTGTTCTGGACACTGTAGTTTGAGAGAGATTGTCAATGAGGAGCATAGCCAAATTCTGCTATCCTTAGAGAGGATGACAATTCTGGAAGTTACGTGATATGGGGAATGGGAGAAGGACCTGGGGAAGTTTAATCAAGAGAAGAAAAGACTAAAGGAAGACACAGTAGTGAACTTCAGTTGTTGAAGGCCTTATGGCAAAGGATGAATGCAATCAATCATTCTCTGGCCTCTACAGATTAAAAGCGGGACTGAGGAGGGAAGCAATATTTGGCTCAATTCAGGAAAGACCCATGTAGCAGGACTCTTCAAAAACGGAATGGGCTATCCTAGGAAACAGAGATGTCCCTACCAATGGAGGTGTTCAAGTACATTAGGAATGTGTTTGAAGAGGGAATCTCAACATTAGATGGGGTTGGAACAAATTAGTCCTATGGTCTCCCCCAGTCCTAATATTCTAAACTTGGTCAATGACATTAGAGACCTAGTTCTGAACATTAAAAGAATCTTCTGTTCTTGCCTAGCACCTCATATCTAATCAGTTAATGAGTTCCTTTACAATGTATCTTGTATCATTCTTGTATTGTTATTCTACAGTGATCTGAATATTACAATATTCTCCTAATTGAAAAGATATATCAAAATTAAAATGTACACATTCTTTGGGGAGGATTGTTTACAATGATGGTTAAACATCTTCTTCCATCTCTGTACACAGGTGTCTTTGCCGTGTAACATTGCTGCAACTTCCTTCAAAAGGTGACTTATCTTCCCACTCCTTTAATCTGGGATGCTATGAGTTTTCTCTGACCAATAGAATGTGGTAGAATTAATATTGTGTGACTTCCGGACTTCCCTAGTGGTGCAGTGGTTAAGAATCTGCCTGCCAAAGCAGGGGACATGGGTTCGAGCCCTGGTCCAGGAAGATCCCACACGCCGTGGAGCAACTAAGCCCGTGCACTGCAACTACTGAGCCTGTGCTCTAGAGCCCATGCTCCGCAACAAGAGAAGCCACCGCAACGAGAAGCCCGTGCACCGCAACGAAGAGTAGCCCCCGCTCGCTGCAACTAGAGAAAGCCCACACGCAGCAACGAAAACCCAACGCAGTCAAAAACAAATAAATAAATAAATAAATTTATAAAAAAAAAATATTGTGTGACTTCCAAGTCTAGACCTTAAGAAGCTTTTCAGCTTCTGTTCTCACTCGCTTGTATCACTACAACCTTGTGAATCATCCCGAGCGAATTCTGAGGATGAGACACCACACGGAGGGAGAGATCATGTGGTGAGAAAGAGAGGTCCAGACATCCCAGCCCTTAATGCTGGGCCCCTGACAGGGGAGAGGGACATCTAGGAGCAGATAACCCACAAACAGACTGAAAATGCCTGACTGGGTCCATCTGGCGTCGTGGGGAGCAGAGATGAGCCACGCCCCCTGAGCCCTGTCCAAGTTGCCAACCCAGGAAATCATGAACGAACAAACAGCTAGTGTTTGACCGAGCAGTGTGTTATGCAACAATAGGAACCGATATGTGCTTTTACTCAGCAAATTTTGCTTCTAAAAATAACCCTATGCAAGACATATGTACACATATGGCCACTAGAGTTTTTTCTAATAAGGATAAAAATAGGGAAAAAAAAGAGAGCTGGTTTACAAATCATGGCATATCTATGTAGTGGAATACTCAGTAGCCCTGAAAAGGAATCAGGTGGTTCTCTACTTACACGTGTGGGAAAATGTCTAAGGTATATTGTTAAATGAAAAAGCAATGTTCACGATAGTGTGAACAGTTAACCACATTTATGCAAATAGACAAGTCTAGGCACGCGTGCATATGTTGCACACACATAGAAACCATCCAGAAGGGTCCACAAGAAACTATTAACAGTAGTTAGCTAAGGAGTTGGGCTGAAAGTTGAGAGGAAGAGGACTTTATCCTCTTTATTCCTTTATATATTGTCCTTTGAGTGTATATTACTTAAATATATTAACTAAAAAATACATGGAAGGGACTTCCCTGGTAGCACAGTGGTTAAGAATCTGCCTGCTATTGCAGGGAACATGGGTTCGAGCCCTGGTCCAGGAAGATCCCCCATGCCACGGAGCAACTAAGCCTGTGCGCCACAACTACTGAGCCCATGAGCCACAACTACTGAGCCCGTGAGCCACAACTACTGAGCCTGCACGCCACAATGACTGAAGCCCGCGCACCCTAGAGCCCGTGCTCTGCAACAAGGGAAGCCACCGCAATGAGAAGCCCGCGCACCGCAACGAAGAGTAGCCCCTGCTTGCTGCAACTAGAGAAAGACTGCACAGCAACAAAGACCCTATGCAGCCAAAATAAATAAATTAATGGAAGTAAAAACAAATACAACCTCTAACTATTCCTCCTGCCACCGGTCACTACTCTTTGCAACACATTCTGTATAGTAGCACTGAGTTAATATAATGATAATACCCGTTTTTATTATATCACTCCTCTGCTCACCAAGTCTCCATAACTCTCCGCTGCCTAGCAATGGTCTTCAAAGTGAGGGATGTTCTATTTATATATTTTAGCTCAAATAGTAAGAAAGAAAAAACTATTGATATTGAATACATGCATATATACTTGCACCCTCCCTTGGTATTTACATGACCATCTATTGCATAAGGGAGGCAAGGTGTCCCAAGGAAAGCGGGGAGTTCCACCCCACAAAGGGCCTTATGGTGATGCCCTTGCTCATCCTTTCACTTTCCCCTGATTCCAACTAATTACAGTTTCCGTGAGCCCGGAAAAGCCAACTTGTGGATTTTCAAAAATCTAGCTGGAAATAAAGAAACTTTTTGAAAAATTGATAAGTCACTTAAAAATATTCCTTCAAAGAAACTCAGCTTTGGGGCTCATACAAATAACATAAGCAGAAATGAATGACAAATAATTGGCAGATCTGACACATTTCCTATTCCTGGTACAAGCGCTTAGCTATATTACAAGGTAAAAACAATGACCATCTCATAGACGTGACAAAGAGCCAAAAAAAAAGGTTAACTCCAGAGTTTCAAATGTATAAAATCATGTGATACTCATTCCAGTACTTTACCCAAGTTCATTTAACAATGATGAAAATGTGCAGCCTTTGTTGAGGATTCTCACTTATTAACAAACTACAAAATTTCACATACCACTTGGAACACACTTGTTCATTTGCCATGATAAAATGACTGAAATAATATATGAGGGAAACATGATAATAAAACAGAAATGCATTCTTTGTCAGAAAATACTGTTGTAAGATGCATAAAAATTATTGTGGCAACACAATAACATGAAGGATTCTCAAAATCATTATGCTGGGGACTTCCCTGTTGGCACAGTGGTTAAGAATCCACCTGCCAATGCGGGGGACACAGGTTCAATCCCTGGTCCAGGAAGATCCCACATGCCGCGGAGCAGCTAAGCCCGTGTGCCACAGCTACTGAGCCTGCGCTCTAGAGCCCGCGAGCCGCAACTCCTGAAGCCCACATGCCACAACTACTGAGGCCCACACACCTAGAGCCTGTGCTCCACAACAAGAGAAGCCACCGCAATGAGAAGCCCGCACACCGCAACGAAGAGTAGCCCCCGCTCGCCGCAACTAGAGAAAGCCCACATGCAGCAACGAAGACCCAACACAGCCAAAAATAAATAAATAAATAAATAAATTTATTTTAAAAAAATCATTATGCTGAATGGAAGAAGCTAGATACAAGGGTACACGCTGTATAATTCCATGTGTATGAAACTCTAAAAATTCTAGAAAATGAAATTTTGTAGAAATTCTAAAAAGTGTGGACAAAAGCATTAGTGGTTGCCTGCGGCCAGGATCAGAGGTAGTGGTGGATTGCAAAGAGGCTCAAGAGAACTTTTGGAGGTGATGCAAATGGCCTGTATCTTGGTTGTGGCTGTATGCATCTATCAAAACCTGTACGTTGAATGAATTTAGCTTCTTGTATGTAAATCATAGTCAATTAAAGTTAACTAAAAATAAATATCAAAAAATATGCTACATTACATGAGAGGGAAACTAAGCAATGTGCTAAATACTGAAGATACAGTGTTGAGGAGGAAAATGCCCTGGTCTTTCATGTTGATTACACTTATAGAGGGAGGTGGCAAGAAACAAAATAATCACAGAGTTACTCCAAGAAAGGACTAGGAAGGAAAGTGGAGGTTCTGGGAGAGCCTACACTGAAAGGACTTGCCTTAGCTTGTGAAGTCAGGGAAGGAAGGTGGAAATGGTCCAAACAGATGGAGAACTACGAACTTCCATAACCTTCATAAAGTATACCTCTCATTTGGCACATGGCACAAACTTTTAGTGTAGGATTGTTATGCAGAGGTATCTTCGCTCCCTAACTAAGCAGCTAGAGCCTGGAGCTCATATTACATATTTCTTTGTATCTCCTTCTTACAACACCTAGAGAATACTATACACGGTAGGCATTTCATATTTACCAGTTGATTAATTTGCCTGCCTGCCAAAGAGAATAGAGGTATCCATTTTTCCCCTCTAAGAGAGCCAGTGGCTACGGGAGAAAACAGACAGAATGCACCATGGCTCTCGCTGCCCCTTGCTGTGGCTGGCTGTCCTCCAGCCTGCTCTTTGGACACACTGTTTGGGGGAATTTTTAAGGTATCTCAGCTTTGTTCGCCCAGGCATTTTCATTTTAGTTTTTCACTTCATAAATTTAATTTGTGCTTTAAAACCTGGCTTTTGCCTTCTGACTCAATCAAACGATTCAGTCACTTTGACAGCCATGGCAAGGGCTCAAGAAATATGTATCAATCAGTTGAAATGTCAACCTCAGCTCATAAAAGAGCTTGCTCCATTGTCCCAGAGTAAGAATTCAGTGTCTATCTGAAGCTGAGCTGAAAATAACTCTCCCAAAGTTGTGCTGTGGTGCCATCTTTAAACAGCCCGGATTTGACTGTTACCACATATAGCTTGTAACAGCCAGTATTTTGGATTGTAACGGCAAGTCTGCATGTCATCTGTCTCAACATGCTGTTTCAGGTCACTGTTTGGTCAGGTTGCTCTATTGTGTGAAAATTGACCATTAGCACGGCTAAAAATAGAGAATTGACTCTTCTATAGATACGTGACTTTACAGGTATGGGAATGTGAAAATGGTTGATGTCCTAGAACAAAGAGAATATCTCAGAGACTTGAAGAAAGAGTCTCCCAGAAAGTGCTGGGTTTTTTTCTTAAAAAACTACAGGCAAGCAGAGAGGCCATAAATGGGATCGCCCTCAGCATGACCACTGATTACTTTATAGACTGCTCATTCAATTAAAACGCTTTTGGTGATAGCTCTACTAACTGAGCCTTACTCTTCAGGAAAAGAAAATTAAGGAAAAGCAATGGAACATTCTGTGAAGCCAATATTTATGTAAATTGTGGTGTGGCAGTTATTTCTGATATAAACAAGGGCATGAAAACTAAGAAAAGGATTGGATTAGTCTACGGACTAAACGTTCTATACTAAATGTTAAGAGTCCTTGTCCCTTAAAATAGAGCATCCCTTCAGTCCAAAGCCACTGTGCTTTAGAATACTGACAGGACATGCTCAGAGTTAATACAGAGGGAAACCATAGACCTCCAGAACTTCAAATCAAGGAACATTGCACCACCAAAACTGCATCGATGAATCATGTTATGAGCTGTAGCGTATGCTGTGGCAGATTGGCTATTATTCATGTCACCATGCTGTATTAGTCTTGATATTGAAAAGAAGACATGAAATATAAAGGCAGCCATTTCTGCATGTAATAAACAAGAGTGATGGAGTAATGGGAGAAATTGTAAGTAAAAAATGGCAACAGCCAGTTAGCATGAATAATTAACTTTTCTAGGACGCTCCAGGAGCCACGGGAAACTAGAATTGGCTGGGATACCTTTATGTTTTAGATAATTATTTTCTTAGCCACTTTGTAAAGTGTCAAAGGCTTTATTCCTTTCAAAATGTTACTTATTTGTCCTTATTATTTCAATAAGGATAATTTTCCTTTGCTTGAAAAGCATTTCTGCTTCTGTTATCTTGTTTAGTCCTTACGACAGCCCTAAGAAATTGGCAGGAAAGGTGTTACCTTATTTTACAGATGAGGAAGAGAAGCCCCTACAAACTACAAACTTGTCCAGTGTCATCAGCTGGTATATGGCTGAGCAGGGACTCAAACTTACATCCAGTGACTCCAAATCAGTTTGTTGACTGGCTCCTTTCTCCCTTGTTCTTTTTTTTTTTTTTTAACATCTTTAATATAGTTATCAAAATGCATCGGCCTTGACTCCTGGATTTTGAGAACTTTCAAAAGCATTTGGTATGTGGGTTTGGTTTTGTGGCTGCAGAATGGTCAATATTAGATCAGGCAGAGTGTCTGAACTTTGTTCTTGGACAAGCTGAAGCCTGGGGTGTTGTACCTGGGCTGTAATCCCAAGGGCATAGGGATCTGACCGGTGGTGTATAGGGTGCTGAATGACAGTATCCAAATTGAAGCCAGAAAAACATACAATTCAAACAAGGATTCTAAACAAGAGACTAAGGCAGATGGGTAGAATCCAGGAATGAAGAAGTGGAATAGGGACCTGCAATGTAGCACCAGAGCAAAATGGATGATGGAGAGTAGAAAGAAGAACTTAGGGAAATTTACTAAGCCTCTTTTCAGTGCACGGGTAGCTTTGGCAATGAATGAGAAAAGAATTTTTAAGGGTGTCATGATGGCTCAGATACATAGGTTAAACCTAGAAATTATTTCAGAATTCGAGCTGGCAAGGCACCTACTTCTTTCCTTATTGATTCCAAAGGGGCAATGATTAGATGCTTGATTGTATTTAAGGATATATGACATAAAAAAAACTCGATATATTTCCAAATTACAATGTATTGAACAACATTTGTATAGAATTAATTGGACATTAGCCAGTCAAGTTTAAAGAATCATTCTATCCTTTCCATAATTTGCTACTATGTAAAATTACCAGAACGATGTAACATCTGAGATATAGTTAAAAATGGATTATAACCATCAAAGAGATTAATTGACCAGAATAATAAAAATAGAATACTTTAAATATAGGAGAATAAAACTATATCCTTTCCACTGATTGTCGACTTCTAAAGAACATATTTGATAGTTGGGGAAATGCAAAGTGTAACTCAAATGTACTGACTGGCATCCTGAGAAGCCACCTATTTCCAGGAAATCATTTACCTCTGTGGGCTCCGCAGAGTAGAGGGAATTATAGACAAGTGTATTCAATTTGCACGTGTGAAAAGTTTTTAGTAATTCCTATGAACAGATCATCATGAATTTAAAGAAGGGAATTTGAATTCAGTTCATTTGTAAAGTGCAGCAAGAATGTGGTAGGATCTTCTTGGTGGAACCAGATCAGCTGAACCAAAATTAAACTTTTCCAATGACTCAGGGTGTTTGGCCATACTATTTTTGGCCAGAATGACTGCTTTCCATTAAGTGCCTGTGCTGACCTTTTTCCAGCCATACACTGTGTTTAGCTGTTAGCCTTGAGCATACATGACCTTAGTGCTGTGATTTAGGTGACATGATCTAGGGAATAAAATGAGACTGCTGAAAAGGCAGGAATACAAATAAGAAGACCTAACTGACATTTTCTGTTCTAACTATGAGAACCATGGACTCAGACTGAATCACGACCCATCTATACTGTAAAAATTCAATTCCGGAAAAAAGAACTAATAGTAGAAAATTCAATTAAAGAGCTAAGTATTAGGTTAAACCATATGGAATAACCGACTGATAATCATTTTTTACTAAGAGAAACTGATTTCTCATGGTATAACATGATATTACCATAATCATAGCTCAGTGTATTGTATCAATTATGTATTGATTCAAGTCACTTCAAACAAGCGCCTATGCTATGCCAGGATTTGTAGGAACATAGCAACTAGAAGGAGAACCTCATAAGAACAAGTGGAGCTTGAAGGGAATGCAAAGCAAGAAGGAGTGATTTCAAACAGAAGGATAAAAAAGTCTTCATGGAGGAGTTGAGCCGGCCTTGAGTTTTGTTTGTTTTTTTTAACGTCTTTATTGGAGTATAATTGCTTTACAATGGTGTGTTAGTTTCTGCTGTGTAACAAAGTGAATCAGCTATATGTATACATATATCCCCATATCCCCTCCCTCTTGCGTCTCCCTCCCACCCTCCCTATCCCACCCCTCTAGGTGGTGTGACCTCAGGTATTTTTAACCAATCTGCAAAATGAGAGCAATTATAGTAACTATTCATACTATGTATAAAGTAGATAACTAATGAGAACCTACTGTATAGCACAGGGAGCTCTACTCAGTGCTCTGTGGTGACCTAAACAGGAAGGAAATCCATAAAAGAGGGGATATATATATATGTATAACTGATTCACTCTGCTGTACCCCTGAAACTGTACACAGCAGTGTAAAGCAACTATACTCCAATTTAAAAAAAAAAAAAAGCACAAATTCTAAGCCAGTATTAGCGGAAAATAAAATAAAATAAAATAACATTGAGTTTAAGGAGTCTAAGGAACATTTAACTGAAAATATCCACCCAGCAGTTGGTAAGGTTAGATCTGGAGCCTAGATGAAAGATGAGTGCTAGAGCTGGAAGTATAGGATGTGAATACAGAAGAGCAGAGATGGGTACGTTTGGAGGAAAGAACCGGCGGAGAGTAATGGAATCAAAGAAACTGTAGGGATAAATTTAACTTAAAATAGTGGGGAGATGTTTCTTTCTCTAAAATACAAAAAGAAAGTGAGGGAGTAAGTGAACAGAGAGTGGACTTCAGAAGTAGAAGGGAAGGACCTCGAGGGAACTCACCAAAGATGGCTTTGATCTTCTTGAGTCCTCTCTGTAGAGTTTGAATTGAGAGTAAGAAGAGCTAAGGAAGGATTAGGGACTTGACATGTGTAGGAAATGTTCAGAAAAGTCTTTGCATGAAAGGCATGCAGAGTGTCATCACTCCTAACATGTCATACTAAGAAACTGATAAGAAATATTCAAATAGCTTTATCTAGGAAGAAACTTGTTAACAAACACTGCCAATATATATCTTCTAATGAAAAAAGTCATTATAACACAATGATAGAATCAAGAGAAAAATAAATAACCAGTTCAAATGTAACTGATTTCATTTACATGTCAAGTGATTTTTTTGAGTGGTGTTTCTAAATTTTTCTACTTTTTAAAAAATTCTTTTTTATGATGCCTGGTTTATTTTTCATTTTTTTTCACACATCATGTGATTTTTCCATCCATCTTTTCTTATACTATTTATGATGCAATTAAAAAATAAATTCTTTCCTGATTTTAATCATTTAAAAAACTGACCAGACTTCACTTTTATAACAAAACTTACAATATTAATCTCTTCTTGATTACCACATTCCTCAAGAACCCAGACTATTGATTTTAAGTTGTATGGCTGTAACGGGGCATTAAAAAATAGTAATCTAATTTTGTCAGTAGTAGTTGGATTGCTCTTCCACCCTTAAATGATCTGTCACAGAATTTCTGAAACGTCCATTGAAATTACCCAGCTTCCTGCATTAATTTTAACTAATTGAGCTTCAGAAAAGAGTGGCATGTTTCTTACTTCCCTACCTTTGCTGCAGAGGAGGAATTTAAGACTTTGACACTTCAACATAGGGCAATAGACAACCTATTTTGCCATGGTTACTCTTGGTTGACTTGAAAACAAAATTCAGAAACCACAATTTGTGCCAATGAATAATATTATCAATCATTAACAGAATCAACACTTTCCTGCTGCTCTTTTTTCTTTCTGAGTGAAATTCTTGCAACTAGTAAGTATTAAATAAATAGTTATTGAATAGTGCAGACAGCTAAGAAAACCAATTCAGTGGGTTAAAATGATACATTTACTCCTGTAATAATAGATAGTAAAGCCTTGAGTCTGAAGAGGAATTCAGAGATCATTTAGTCTGAATATTCTCATTTCATTTTTTCAGATGGGAAAAAAATGATGCACAGGGGTAGAAAGAGACTGCTTAAGGTCACACAGATAGTAAGTTATCAGAATACATAAACATGATCCTTTCTCATATAACAAAATGAGGCTGGGATTTTATTTTATTTTTCAGAAAAGCTGTGGAAATACATGAAAAAAAACTAAGATCTTCCTTATCAGTAATTTTATTGACCATCTCTGGGATATACGGCAGTGTGTTCTAGGAGCTCTGTGATGAAGTTTAGAGAGAGACAATGTAAGTCATATCTGAGTAACTGCAAATATTGGTCTACAGTCAATCTAACCAGCTTGGCAGTCTTACTGATGGAGGTAGATTAAAGTTGTGCATACGATGCAAGATACTAAGATATAAGTCCCTTGGGGGCAGATACTGTGTCATCTATTCAGTATAAATGTGTGCATATGAATATGAATAAGACACCATTCTCATTTTCAAGGAGCATTTTGTATACCCCTCCACACTGAATACAGTAAATTTCCTGGCTTATTGATTGACTTGGTGTTCCTCCATCCCTTCTCCCCAAGTGATCACTGTGGTTTGCAATTTGATTGGTCTGTGTAGCAGATTTGGATCTTGGTTTTCCTGTAGGAAATATGTGTCTGATCACATATTCATTTGGTATCTTAGAGCTTACACAGTTGGATTTGTATGTTAAGACAAGGGAGAACATTAGCAACCACCAGGAAGAGGGCACAAGTTGTCCTAGTGGTCTTTTCAACACAATGGTTTCAACAGAATAATTTCAAGGCAGTGGTTTCAGAAAATAAATTCAGCAGGCAAAGAGAACACCTGAGTTTTAGTATTCCCATGGTAGACTGTGATGAGGACAGTAATTTTCAAAAGTTTTTAAAGGAGGAGAACTTTTTATTTTTTCAAACAAAATTTTGTATAAAAAAGTTCAATAGTTATATAAAACAGATAAAAGCAGAAATGCTCTGAATGAATCAGAAGTGGGGGGCTTGGGCCCTCACTGTCTAGGCTTACTCTTTCTTCCTCTTATTTTATCAATGAAGAAAGGGAATTCCAGAGAAGGAAAAATGAATTTACCTTAAAATTCATTGTTTATAAGTGATACAACAAGGACCGGATTCTAGATCTGTTTCTACTCTACCATATTGCCTCAAAAGAGTATTGAACTTATTAGGGATCTATGCTATTGTAGACTCATTGGAAGGTATGAAAGAAGCTAAAGATACAAAGTCTTCCTTGAAGGAGTTTACCATAATAGTATGGAGATGAAACAAAATTGTATTTATTCAGAAAACGTGTGCTGAACATTTGCTACTTTTGATGCACCAGGAGTTTAAAGACTAATAAGGGTATAAGCCCTCAAGAATAGGATTAATGGAGAATGTGATTGGCTGGATAATGGCCCCCAAAGATATCCAGGTCCTAATCCCTGGAACCTGTGAATGTTACCTTATATAGTAACAGGGGCTTTGCAGGTGTGATTAAGAATCTTGAGATGGGGAGATTATCCTAGTTTGTCCAGATGGACCCTGAATATAACTACAAATGTCCTTACAAGAGGGAGGCAGAGGCAGATTCTACTACAGAACAGAGAAGACGATGTGACAAGCTCAGCAGAGAGAGAGATATTTGAAGTTATTGGGCTTTGAAACATGAAGGAAGGGGTCATGAGCCAATGAATTTACAGAATTCAGAAGGCCTCTAAAGGCTGGAAAAGGAAAGGAAATGGATTGTCCCCTAGAGCCTCCAGAGGGAGCTTGGCCCTGCTGACACTTGGTTTCAGCCTAGTGAAATTGATTTTAGACTTCTTCTGGCTTCCAGAACATACAGTTCAGAGAATACATCTGCGTTGTTTTAAAGCTTCAAGTTTGTGGTAATTTGTTATAGCAGCAATAGAAAATTATTACAGGGAGATAGTCACATAACCAGATAATAAAGTGAAATGGGAGTGCTCACTTTGTCAGCACATACACTAAACCTGGAGTGATAAAGAGAAAGGTAGCATGAAACAGAAACATGAAATATTTCACAGTAGGGAAAGAATAGCATCTCAATACTTTGTTCTAGAAAAATTGGCTACCTACATGAAAATTAAGTAAATGTGGATTTCTGTTCCATAGTATATACAAAAATCAGTTCTAGGTGGCTTAAAAGTCTAATGTGAAAAGCAAAGCTTTTATTAATCTTCTAGAAGAAAATTTAGGACAATATCTTAATGACTTTAGAGGAGAGAAATAGTTTTTTAAGAAGACAAGGAAAACATACACCATAAAAGGAACAACTTGATAAATAGAACCACTGTAAAAAAAATTCAGCACAAAAATATTTTTTAAGTAAAAAGACATACCACACATTGGGAGAAAATATTTACAATGTACATAACTGAAAACAGGATTAGTATCCAGAATATGTAAAGAAATCCTACAAATCAGTAAGGAAAATGTCACTTCAATAGAAGCTATGAAGGTATAATTCTAGCTCATGATGTGATGACTCCCAGAGAGAGGACTGAAGGAATGAAAATTCTACCTTCCATTCAATTTCCTTCTGATGTTCCCCATGTGAAACCAAATAGAATTCAAAGACAAGGGAACCCTTTGCTGTCATGCATAGAGTTCAACCCCCTGGATCACGTTGCAGGATAGAAAATAATGACGTGTGGATCTGGAGTGGCACAAGATCCATCAGATTTTACAAGTCTAACCATACTAAGTGTTGGAGAGTATGTAGACCAAGGGCAAATCCCATACAATTCTGATGGGAGTGTGAATTCATACAACCACTTTCGAGGGTGATTTGTCAATATTTATTAAAGCTTACCTCGTATATACCTTATGACTCAACAGTTTCACTTCTATGTATATGCTCTACAGAAAAATATATACACATGCAGCAAAAAACAAGTTTAAGAAAGTTCATAGCATAATTATCTTAAAATATTTTTGGAAAAAATAGTTTACCAATTAGAAGAACTGATGACTACATTGTTGTCTACTCAAGGATACAACATGGAGCAATCTCACAAACAATATTGAGTAGAAGCAAACATCACAGAAAGATCATTCCAGTATAATTCCATATAGGGTTTTTAAAATATGCCAAATAATACTATATGGTGTATAGTTCTACATCTAGGTGTCGTTAAGTGATATAGAATTGCATGGAATAATGGACATCAGTTCAAAGAAGTAGCCACCTCTGAGAGTTAGGGAGGGGGGCGCAGTTTGGGAGGGGTGCCTAGGAGGCTTCAATATATTGATGATGCCATTATTTCTTAAGCTGCATGATGAGTAAATAAATAATCAAAATATCATTTTGTTCAATTTCATGTCAGATATATTGCATAATGCTCTTTAAAACGTGAAGTGTGACAGGTGCTAGAAAAGAGGTTTGCCCAGGGTCCTCTGGGAACACAGAGAAAGGGCCCATAACCTAGACCTGGTAGAGGTGGTCAGGGAAGGATTGCTAGAGGACCTGGCATTAATCACATGGTTTAGACCATAATAAGATCTCTGGGAGCTCATTGTGGGAAGAAATCAATGTGGTATGGAATCAACACTGAGGAACTAGGCCTAAAAGAATGGAGAGGATTTGCATGGCGAGAGCAGTAGTTGGAAATAAGGTAGCTAAGTCAGAGAGAAGGGGTAGAGACACATTTCTAGAGACAGCTGGACAATGTTTCCATGCAAAGAACACGTTTTTCAGAAAAAGACCCACTGACATAGAAAACAAACTTATGGTTACCAAAGGGGAAAGGGCAGGGGAGAGATAAATTAGGAATTGGGATTAACATATACACAACTACTATATATAAAATAGACAACCACAAGGACCAACTGTATAGCACAGGGAACTATACTCAGTATTCTGTAATAACCTATAATGGAAAAGAATCTGTAAAAGAATACATATATATAACGGAATCACTTTCGGTACACCTGAAACTAACACAACGTTGTAAACCAACTCTTCTCCAATAAAAAGAAAAAAGGAAAAAAGAAAAGAAGAACACATTTTAGTCAGTAGGGCCATAAGTTTTATTCATTTAGAAACTAGAATTTCTCCCAGGAAAATTTATGCTCAGTTCATAAAGAAAAGCTCAAGGTAAAGGAATTTGTTTGTCATGCCATGGCTATCATCCCTTAAATTTGTATTGTGCTCCGCTGCTTACAAAGCTTGTAAATCCTCACAGCCCTGAGAGGTGGGAGGGCAGGCAGCATTATCCTCATTTTACAGGGGACAAGTCAAAGCCTGAGAGAGGTACAATGACTTGCCCAATGTTACCCAGTAATGATGGGGTTAGGCCTAGAACCGGTTCTTCCTATTTTAAGTTCAAAATTTATTCTACTACCCTCTGTCTCTTCCACATTCTCACAGCTGAAGTTAGATCAACATTTAGAACACATTCTCTTACATAAGCACAAATCAACCGAAGAGCTTTTTAGCAAATTTGAATGGGATGAGAGTTCTCACAGCCACACTGCTAATACTTTATTTGTACAAGGCAATGATTTATTGCAGTGGGGCAAACTGCCCAATCCCTTGGGAAGGGTAATTGGGATATTCCAATATGTATAACATTTTTCAAAGTACACAATCTGATTAAAAGTGTATTCTTCTAGTAATAAATGCTTCAGAAGTTACATTTCTTCTATTAGACTAGAAATTCTATAAATGAAGTTAGTGAAATAAAGCTGATGAGTTCTGTTAATAGAGTGGTCATGAAAATTGTCCTTTGGCCACAAGGCTATAGAATTTTTGAATAGAGACTGGGAAAACTGTTAGAAATGTGTCTAATTTACACTTCTATTTTTCTCCCATCAGCAGATCAGTAAGCCTATCTAAGAGCCCACAGAAGGGACAAAGCGTGATCTCGGTGCAGTTGTAGATGATCGACTGGGTTAAAAAGATTAATTTTATTGGATTTTATACTCGGACAGATTCAGACAGCACAAATGCAGCCAGTGCATTGAATGAGAAGTGTCACTGAAACATATCAATCCATTTACTTTTGGAAACCCACACTGACCCTATTTTTTTTTTTTTTTTTTGCTTGCTATTATGGGGGGCAAACAAAGGCATGATATGTTTTCTGCCTTCAGGAAGTTTAGAGTTGCATTGAACTGTAAAACATTGTGACACAGTTAATTATGAGGTATAGCCTGCAAGCACTGTTTGGAAGACACTAGTTACAATGCCTAGCAGATAGTTACTACTCAATAAAAATTGGTAGAGTAGCATCTGGGGAAATCTTGTGCCTGTGGTTGGTTTCTTTCTAAAATATTTTAGGAATATTGTAAAACCACTGTGTTCCTAGGATGGTTTGACTCCCACACTATGTGAAAGGCAGGAAAGTGCAGAACGATTCCTGGACTGATTATACAATCAACCAAGGGGGTTGCTTCCGAAAACATTGATTTGCAAAGAAGATGCAATTTAGTTTAAATTGCATATACCTTGAGCTGATAATAGTTTAAATAGATAAAAATGGTCTATTTAAAAGTTTCAAAACATTTTTTTGTAAGTTGAATTATTTCTCCAGTAACAAAAAGCTGATACTTCATCCACTCTTTTGTTATATACCCCCCAAATGAAGCATTTAACCATGATTTTAAATACAACTGGAAATACTTTATAATTAGGACAAGATCTAAGAAAAAATCTCATAAGAAAAAATAATAAAGTTAGTGTTTAGGACTACGAAAACAAAAGCAGTAGGCAGTAATTGGATGAGCTCAAAGAAAAAGAACAAAGGATAAGCAATAACATATTAAATTATTGTTCATTGGAAAAGCCAAGATGTTCCTCGAGGCAGAAATCAGTAATTAGAATGTGGTGAAGCTCATTATCATCATCTGGGTTGGAAATAAAAAGATTGCATCTCCTCCTTACTCAATTTGCTCTCAGTCAACATTGAGATATTTCTACTGGTGAGATAAAACAATGCAAGAGGTAAAATGGACCCTTTTCTCCCTTAGAGACAGAGTACACCTGCAGGCTCCTGAGGTCCTTCTGTCTTCAATCAACACCTATGAGCTCAGGGCCACCTCCACACGGCAGGAAGTGTGAAGCACGGCAGAGAGCCAGCCTGCCTTAGGAACAACCTTCAACTCTTGCGGACCTCACTGATTTCCTGATTTCTGCTAGTTGGAACATTGACTAAACCCGTCAGTGTTGATCTCCCTACCTTAGTTGATCTCCGTACCTTCATCCCCTTTCCAGCCTTGAATAACAAGCTTTCGAGGTTCCACCTGCCTTGTCTATTCCACTGTCTGTGCCTCTAGGGTCACAAGATTCTAGGGATCCTTTCTCTAGGCCCAAAGCTCTGGATTCCCCAACCTTTCTTGGGCTTCAGTATGAAAATTCATCCCAACACACCAATAAGCAGGCCCGAGATTTGCATTTCTCCAAATGTGGTTCATAGACCATTAGAATCAGAAATGCCTTGGGGTGGGCATGAAGCTTGCTAAAATGCAGATCTGTGGGCTCAGCTCAGATCTACCGAACCAGCATAGGGAAGTTGGAGCCCAGAAATCGTCATTTAAATCAGTCCCCTGGGAGATTTTCACCTGCCTGAATATTTAAGAACCAGTCCTTGTTGCTTGCTATCCCTTCCCTTGGATGTGTCTTCCCCCAAGTTCACGTATAGCTTAATTTTTCTAATCATTCAGGTCTCAGATGATATGTCACCATTTCATAGAGGGTTTCCCAGGCCACTCTAGAGAAAGATGCCCTGCCCCGCCTTTAAATCATTCTCATATCATCCTCTTTTATTTTCTTCACAGCAGTTAACACTATGTAAAATTATCTTACTGTATATATCTTTACTTGTGTATTGTCTATCTTCCCCAGTGAGAATGCAAACTCCACAAAAGCAAGACTCTGATCTTTCTTTCACAGCACTTTCTTCCTGTGCCTATGATAGTGCCTGACACAGAATAGGTAGATACTCAATAAATATTTACTGAATTAAACACTGATCTAGTGGAAACACTCAGATACCGGAACGCCATGGTATATTAGATCAGTGAGAACAGTGGAGCTGTTTGCCTTCTCCTGCCTACTCAACACCTTCTTTTCTCCTTTGTATAAAGCCAGATGTGGGAATATATAAAATTAAATCTGAAGCAGATAGGTATGTGCATTTTGAATATGCCACAATGGTTGTGTCATATCCCTACAACCTTCCAGCAGTTGAATAAGCCTTATAAAATTGAAATCTTTAAAGAAGTCGTTGTTTGAATAAACACTTTTTCTAGATAGGTGAAGATTAACCCTTCAGTGTCGGAAAAGTATTAATAGTTTACTGGAATTTTTCTATAATTTTTAATGTATTTGTGATATTATAATTTATAAGAAATCTATATTTGGTCATTCAGATGGCCAAAATATATTTATCATATATATTTGGTCATTGCCCATACTTCCTGGCTCACAGCTCCCAAAACCCTAGAAATTTCCTAAGTGATAAGAGTTTAAAGGTCTTTTGTTATATTAATGAGATGACTTTTGTAAAGCACCTAAGGATGGGGGCTGGTTGCCAGAGCAGCCAACCACGTGATTAGAAGGTTGGAAATTTCAGTCCCACCCCCAAGACCTCCAAGGAGGGAAGAGGGGCTGGAGGTTGAGTTCAATCACCAATGGCCAATGGGTTAGTCAATCATGCCTATGTAATGGAGCCTCCATAAAACCCCAGAGGAAAGGGTTTGGAGAGCTTCCAGGTTGGTGAACACTTGGAGGTTTGGGGGGTGGTGGTTTACGTGGAAAGGGCATGGAAGCTCTGCACCCTTTCCTCATACTTTGCCCTATGCATCTCCTCTGTTTGGTTGTTCCTGAGTTATATCTTTTTATAATAAACTGGCGATCTAGTAAGTATTGTAAAATGTTTCTGAGTTCTGTGAGCTTCTCTAGCAAATTAATCAACCCCAAGGAGGAGGTTGTGGGAACCTCTGATTTATAGCCGGTCGGTCAGAAGTACAGGTAACAGCCTGGACTTGAGGCTGGTGTCTGAAACCCAAGTTGGGGGGTTGTTGGAACCCCCAGTTTGTAGTCAGTCGGTCAGAAATGCAGGTGATAACCTGGACTTGTGACTGGTGTCTGAAGTTGTGGCGGGAAGGGGTGGAGGGCAGTCTTGTAGGACTGAGCCCTTAACCTGTGGCATCTAATGCTATCTCTGGTAGAAACTGCGCTAGAATTAAGTTAAATTCTCAGGCACCGTGGTGGTGTCCCTTCGTTGGTGTGGGGGGAAACCCCCTCCACCTGCCCCCCCACCCCCAACACACACACACACACATTGGAAATTGAGTCTTAGAACACCAGAAGAATACTTCTTGGCCTTAGTAAACGTATTAAGGGCAGGGAACCAGCTATATGACTTTGGTTCACCTGAGTAAAGATGCCCAGGCATTCAGACATCAGGGATTCATTAAGGATGAACTGAAGCCCTGTTATCTGCACGTGTAGGATGCTACAGTCCCTCGAGTTAATAAATTTATCCTGGCAGTTTATCAATGATTTCCTGAGCATTTGGGCTCTTATGGTGGTTCTTTTGAAGAAATGTACCTTGCTTCATTGAAATCCAGCAATTCAAATGATCGTCAATCAATTTTTTTTTACACTCTATTTTGGTTTATTATCGTGAGGGCTGAGACCTTAAAAGTAGACCTTGCTCCACCCATGCATTTGAATATGCCATTTAATTAAAAGTTACAGCCTTATATGATTATCTCTATTTTGACAGATGAGCAAAGGCTCAGAAAATTTAACTTGCCTAAAGTCCACACAGGTGTGTGAGTATGTGTATACTGACTGATGTTCCTGAAATCGATTACTTGCCTGCTCAGATGAGTAGCACAGGCATGACCTTGTTGGATTCCAAGTCCTAGTCTCCTAAGCTTTGCTCATTGCTAGCTCATTAAATAGAGATGATAAGGAGATTTTAATTTTATTATTTTCCTTATTTTTAGGTTTTTACGTAGGTCTTTTTGAAAAAGTAATACATTATCATAAGGATAAAATTTCCTACAGTGTAGAATGTTATACAATGAAATGTAAGTCTTCCTCTAATCCAGTCCTTACCCCTTGAGGTAGCCACAACACAACCACCATTAATGCTTTCTTGTCTATCTTTCCAAAATAGTTTATGCATAGAATACAAGAAACTACACACACACACACACACACACACATTATATATGTATTCCACAAATGGAAGCATCTGTACTTTGATGTTTTTTCACTCAATGATTTATCCTGGAGACAATTCCTTATCATTATAAACATACATATTTACCCCTATCTGTTTGTTTGATTTTTACCAACATTTTACAATTAAATCTTTGAAGCGCAACACAGAAAATTGAAAGAATTATACAGTGAGTATGAATATACACATTATGTAGATTTTAGAATTAACAGTTTACAATACCTGTTTCATCACGTATCACATATACACCAATCAATTCATCTTATTTTCTTTAATGCATTTCAAAATAAGTGGCAGACATCAGTTCACTTCATCAGGAATCACTACAGAATGCATATCATCAACCGTAGTTAAACGTTTGTTTATAGCTCTTTTCTTAAGGTGAAATTTACATAAAATGAAATGCAGAAATTCAATGAATGTTGATAAAGGAATACACCATGTAATCCAAAATTCTATCAAAATATAGAAATATTACCATCGCTCCAAAAATTTCCCTAATGCTTCATTTCCTGTCACATCCCACCCACACCCCCACCAGAGGCAATATTCTGATTTTTTTTCACAGTAGATTAGTTTGGCCTGTTCTAGAACTTCATGTAAGTGGAATCATATGGTGTGTAATGTACTCTCTCGTGTAAGGCTTTTCTTTATTCAGCATAATATTTGTGAGTTTCATTCACATTGTATGTATCAATAGTATGTTCCCTTTTCTTGCTAAGTTGTATTCCATTGTATAAATATGCAATATACATTATTTTACATTGATGTCAATGACCTATCTCAAACTAACTTTTGTTTACAATGTGAGGCAGGGATTGAGTTTCATTGTTTTTCCATACGGATACCTAATTTTCCCACTACCATTTGTTGAAAAGATATTCCTTTCAACATTGGATTGCTTTAGTGACTTTTTCAAAAATTAAATAACTGTTATAAGTGTGGGTCTTTTTCTGGACTCCGTTTCATTAGTCTTTATGGCAGTACTATACTGTCTTGAGTAATGTAACTTTTCAATAATCTTTGAAATAAGGTAGTGTACCTCTCCAAATTTGTTGTTCTTTTTCTAACTGCTTTCACTGTTCTAGATCCTTTTAATGCCTTATACATTTAGAGAATTAGGTTATCAGTTTCTACAACAAAAAGCATGGTGGAATTATGTTTGAGATTGCACTGAATCTGTAGATCCATTTGGAGGTTACTGACATCTTTAAAATATTACATCTTCCAATTCATGAACTTAGCAAATGTCTCCATTTATTTAGTTCTTAATTTCTCTCAGCAATGGTTTGTAGTTTTCAGTATAGAGGTCTTGTACATCTGTTGTTAGATTTACTCCTAAGAATATAATGCTTTTTGTTGCTGTTGTAAATTGCATTGCTTTAATTTTAATTTGCAATTGGAGCTGTTTCATATGAAAATATAATTGATTTTATATGTTAACCTTGTATCCTGCAACCTTGCTAAATGATATAAATTAGTTCTGGTAATTTTAGTTATACATTCTTTGTGATATTTTATATATACCTTCATGAGATCTAAACCTAAGAAGATTTTTGTTTCCTCCTTGCTGATCTTTATACCTTTCTTTCTTTCTTTCTTTTTTTCTTGCTTTGTTGCAGTGGCTAGTACCGCCAGGAAAGTGCTGAATAGGTGGTGAAAGTGGCTATTCACCCCTTGTTCTAAGGGGAAAAGCATTCAATATTTCACTATCAAATGTGATGCTGACTCTAGGTATTTTGTAAATGCCTTTTATTGGAATAAGAATTTCCCTTCTATATCTAGTTTACTGCAGGTTCTTACACTGGGTGGGTGTTGAATTTTGCCATATGTGGTGTTTTCCTTTATTCAATAAATATGGCAAATTACATCGATTAATTTTGGAAATAAATCAATCCTATATTCCTGGGATAAATGTTCCATGATTATGATATATTATATCTTTCTATGTTTTTGAATTTTATTTGCTCAAATTGTGTTAAGTGTTTTGTGCCTATATTCATGAGGGATACTGGTCTATTAGTTTCTTCTTCTGTAATGACTGTCTCAGATTTTAAAATTAGGTTTATGCTTTGCCTTATAAAGTAAGTTGTGAATCAATTCCTCTTCCTCTATTTTCTGAAAGAGTTTAAGATTCATGCTATTTCCTCCTTAAATGCTTGATAAGACTTATCATTGAATCTATAAATGCCTGAAGTTTTCTTTTGGGGTAATTTAAAAAATATAACAAATTCAAATTCCTTAAGATTTATTGTGTAATTTAGATTTTGTGTTTTATTTTTTGTAATACTTTTATTGAAGTCTATCTTATCTGATATTAATATTGTGACCCCTGCTTTCCTATGCATACTTCTTTTTTTTTTTACTGCAATTAACCTATGCATACTTCTATAGCATGTATCTTTTTTCCATCCATATTATTTCCATCGATTTGTGTCTGTAAATTTAAAGCATATCTCTAGTTGATAGCACATACTTGGTCTCGGTTTTTATCCATTCTGACAACTTCTGTATTTTAACTGGAGTGTTTTTGTGCCATCAGCATTTACTGTAAAATTTAATAGAGTTAGATTTAGGTCTACCATTTTACTATTTATTTTCTGAGGTCTCCATTGTCGTTTATTCTACTAATCCTCCTTCCCTTCCCCCCTATTGGATTAATTGAATATTTATTTCTAAAAATCCATTTTTATTTTATCTTTTGGCTTTGTAGCTGTATCTCTTTTATATTTTTTATTTTAGTGTTTCTTCTAGAGATTACAGTATATGTCCTTAAATTTTAACAGTCTACTTAGAGTTGATATTTTATTGCTTCATAGAATATGTAGAAACCTTGAGCTGTATAGGTCCATTTTCTCCTTTTCTCATCCTTTATGCTATTTTTGTCATATTCAGTGTGTATTTCTACCCAAGACAACTTATCATCTGTAAGAAAAGTTGAAAATTTATAGCACATCCTAAAGAAAAATCATTTCAAAATCATTTAAAAGGGATTTTATAGGTTCCAAATGTTAGTATATTACATTTTAACATAGTGAATCTAAGAGAGGCAGTATCACAGGATCATAGAATGTCAGAGCTGGAAGGAATATTAAAAATCCAGTCCAGTGTTTCCTCAGAGGAGCACTACTGGTATTTTGAGGGAGACAATTCTTGCTCATGCACTTGCCTGCTAACTGCCAAAAAATGCCACCATACATTTCCAAAGTCCCAACTGGGAGTATTATACAACCCTCAGTTAAGAACCATTGCTCTGTAATGACCTATATGGGAAAAGAATCTAAGAAAGAGTGGATATATGTATATGTATAACTGATTCACTTTGCTGTACACCTGAAACTAACACAACGTTGTAAGTCAACTATACTCCAGTAAAATTTTTTTAAAAAAGAACCATTATTACTACATGACTGCATTGTCCAGATGGAGAAACAGATTCAGAGAGGATAGGTAACTGGCTTACAGTTGAACGCCAATTTTTTTTAACAGAACTCTGACTAAACCCTGGTTCTCATTTCCATTCTCTTTTAGCTGTACCATGCTCTGAGATTGGGCATGAAAAATATCTTAACTATAACTAAAATGTAAAATAAACCAGGAAATATTTTTATTCCTTGTGTCCTAAATTAGTATCATCTGTTGGAAAAATCACCCTGAAGAAATTAAGAGTTGGGATTCTGGGTATAACTCTAGTATAAATTTCATGGACTTTCCATAGCCATTTAACCATTGCATAAGAGTCACATTTCCTCTTATTCTCTCTGCTAGACTGATTTAGCCACATTTATAAAATGCTCCATGTAAAACCTTCACAGGCAAAAGGCCCAATATAATTTCAGTAGAATAATTAGTGTTTTATTTTGGTTCTGTATAAATATGTACACATTTCTATTTTTAAATTCTGAAAAACTCAGTTCTTAGTATTTTTTTCTAGAGTTTAGTGAGCATGAATACAATCTTCTGCTGCATACTGTCATAAGCATAACAACTCAAACAGCTCCTAAAAGCTGCTTGAAAACTCGTTCCCACGGTTGTAGCGCCTACACACACAGCTCAGCTTGTCTGTACATTCCCAGTAGGAGGTAGGTACTTAACTCAGTCTGTACAAGATCTGAACCTGTTTCAGATCCGCAATGTTGTGAGCAAAGCAGGTGGCGTGGCTGTATAATAACGATTGAGAAGATGAGGCTGTGGTTCAGAATGCCTGGGAAAAGATAGAACACCAAATCTCGAATGGGAAAAGGCTAAATACGTACCAGACACTGAGATTGTGTTTCTTCCTTTGGACAAGAAAAAGTTTGGATGGGACTGAAAACAAAGCCACAAGGCAAATATATGAATAGAAACATTTAGCAGATGGATGGGGCAAAAGGGGTTCTGAGTGGGTGTTGGCAAAGATTGTCATAGTTCCTGGATTCTATCCAACCAAATTGATGCTGCTTAAATATGTAAGACTATCTTTGTTAGTACTTGTTAGTAATTAGTAGGAAAAATTTTCACTAGGGTATTTCATCACTAGGTTGCATTGGATTATTTATTCTTTTTTCCATATAACAAATATCTATTGAATACCTACTATAAGTCTGGTATTGTTCTAAAATGCTGTAGTGAGAATGACAAACACCATATGATCTCACTTATATGTGGAATCTAAAAAAAAACCGAGCTCATAGATACAGAGAACAGATTGGTGGTTGCCAGAGGCAGGGTGTGGGAGGGGCGGGTGAAATGGGTGATGGGGTCAAAAGGTACGATCTTCCAGTTATAAAATAAATGTCATGCAGATGTAATGTACAGCATAATGACTCTAATTAATAATACTGTATTGCATATTTGAAAGTTGTTAAGAGAGTAAATATTAAAAGTTCTCACTGCAAGAAAAAAAATGTAACCATGTATGGGTGATGGATGTTAACTAAATGTTTATCGTGGTGATCACTTTGCAATGTATACAAGTATTGAATCATTATGTTGTACACCTGAAGCTAATGCAATGCTGTATGTCAATTATATCAATTAGAAAAAATGCTGTAGGTAGCACAGGGAAGAAAAGGAAAAGAAAAAGAAAAAAAGAGAGAAGACCTTACTCCTCTGAGGGTAACCCCTTTACTGGGGGTATAAAGACAAGAGGGATAGTAAGTGCAGGTGGGGGAGGTTAGGGAATCCTCTCTGATAGAAAATTGTCTGAGCAGAGGCATGAAGGAAGTGAGGGAGAAGGTGATGAGAATACCTGGGAGAAGATGGGTCCAGGCAGAGGCAACAGTAAGTATAAATCCCTAAGGCTGGGGCAAGACTAGTATACTCCAGGAATAGGAAAGAAACAATGTGGCTGGAAGGGAGTAATGCAGTGGGAGTGGTAAGAGATGAGGAACACTACCATTACCATGGCTCCTGTCTAATTAGAAATGTATGGTGAGATTGATTGTATGATTTTGCAAGAGGACAGAGGAGGCTATGGGTGAAACATTTTCTCATGGTTTTAGATCATCTTATGTGTCCCTTTCTTTTCCAGTATTGACCCTCTGTTCCCTTTATCCCTGTCTTCATCCACATCTCTCTGTTCATTCTCTCCCCTCTTCCAGAGAATTGAATTTATCAGATATAGCTGAATAAATCCAGAAACTAAAGCAGACATTTGTGGAAAATAAATGCCAGTTCAGAGTATTGAGCTTTTAAGGTGGCCACGTTGCATCCTCAAAGGCAGGTTTAGGATTGTCATAAGGGTTACGGGTGTGTGCTAATTTCTCCCCAGAAAATGAATCCAGGCTTCTCAGTTCCTGAATCCTACCTCCTGTAGACTCTACTAATCTTTTCCTATCAACTGTGATCTTAGACTGTTCCACAGAGAGATGGGTGTCTTTC
Source organism: Balaenoptera musculus (assembly GCF_009873245.2). Lineage (NCBI taxonomy): Eukaryota > Metazoa > Chordata > Mammalia > Artiodactyla > Balaenopteridae > Balaenoptera > Balaenoptera musculus. The sequence goes on along the minus strand of NC_045806.1, from coordinate 115,579,106 downwards.
ACAATAATCTGCTTAAAGATGAGCATCTCTTCTTCCACAATTCCAGAAACTGACTTCTGGCCATGATCCCCTGATTTTACTCCTCTCCAGTGGCTTGAGAACTGCTGAGTTAAGCAACTCCTTAGGGCACCATTAACATTATATTCCATATGTGCTGTGTAGAAAGTAAATTACAGTAGTCCAGGTGAAATTGGGTGATGGCTTAGACTAGGGGAAAAGCTGTAGAAAAGGAGAAATATGGACAGATTCAAGAAATCTTTAGCTGGGGATATTGACAGGACTTGGGGATAGATTAGATACAGATGTTGAGGGAGAAGGAGGTATTATAGCTGACACCTAGGTTTCTGACTTACTGAACTGAATGGAAACGTTTCACTGAGGCATGGCATATTGAGAGAGGACCTAGCTAGTGGGGGAAGATTACAAGGAAAAATTGAGTTTCAAATGCCTTTGAAAAATTGAATATCAAGTAGACAGAGGAACAGATGGGTTTCTGGGGGTCAGAAGAGAGATTTGCCTTGGAAATGTAAATTTTTGGAGTTGTCAATATATAGACATCAAATAGATCTTTAGATATCAAGGGAAGTCCCTAAAAAAGAATATAGTATGAGAAGAGATGCCCCCATGACTGAACCATTAGTTTGAAATCAGGTTGTGGAGGAAGGGCCAAGAAAGAACGCTGAGTAGGAAAAAACCAGAAGAACGTGGGGTCACTTTCAGTCCCTTATATTCTGATTTGCTTTCTTGAATGAGGAGAAAAGGGATGCAGTTATGACGAGCGTACTGGGACTTGCTCAGAGGAAGGGGGTAAGCATATTCATGCTTTCCATTCCATGTGCCATGGGAGAAGCAAGTCAAGAATTGTTGCATTGAGTCATACTATCTTTCAGTAGCCAGATACATTGAAGTCTTTTTTAAAAATCTCTTTAACTATAGCCAGGAAATTTCAAGACTACTGAGGCAAAAATATTTTCTCCAAGCTAAGGAGGAGTAACTTTGGAGGATGAATTGTTGGTAGGAGGGATTATGGGATTTAAAGGGATGGACTATATAGTATTTTAATGACATTGGTAAAACACATGAAAAATAAATGGTTTTAAAACAACTTTTTCTTTGTAAGCTATGTCATTAATATTTTAAACCGATTCTGTATTGATTGGTTAATATTTTGAATTAATTATATTAAATAATATAATATAATTTTAAAAAACCAACTTATTCTTAAGTCCCTTTAGTTCCTGGAAATATTCTAACCCATAGAACAAAAATATTCTGCAGTTTGATCTCTACCATAACTGGCCAATATGTGTCATGGCAGAGTCTGCAGATAACAGCTTGTAGGGAGGACACTACTACAGAGTCAAATGCAGTAGTTAGGGTGGGGGCAGTGAAGATGCTTTTATAGCTCACACTTAGTGGGAAGTAATGGGCTAATGTCATAAAAAAGTGCTGAGAATGCATTTCTTTTGTGCCTTTGGCTGCTAATCAGCTGGGGCAGCAATGGTCTTTAATACATAGATCTCTGTGGTAGCTGTGACTACAGATACTTTGTAATGAAGAAAATTACCAGTTCCTGTTCCTAAGGACAAAGTGTGCCAAAGATGGAAGTTTTGTTTTGTATCCAAGAAAGGAGGGTGAATTTAGGGTGAGAAGGGAAAGGAGAGATTGTTTTCCTGGTGCATGGCCAAGAAATAGTTCATTCCTGACATGAGTATCATGTACAGAAATTGTCTAGGATAATGTCTGGTTCTCACTGAATGTTCAATAAATGTTGGTTGGAGTTGATCTTCTCTTTAACTCTTTCCCTCACTTGGAATAATTATAATTAACTCATTATTCTGATCAGCATCTGGCATACTGATACCAGATCATTAAATGAAACAACTGAAGCAACTGAAGATGTCGTTAAGTATTAACCTTTAAGTCCATTATTCTGCATTACATTGTGTATTTGTGGTTTATCTTACACCAATAACTTAGTTCCTCACAAGTCTTCCGACAATTCTTCAATACTTCTTAGTAGGCAATTGAGTAGGAGTGTTCTGAAAGGATAGGAATATTGACTGGGTGGCGTCAAGCAGCTGTTTATCTTAACTGAGACAAGGACAAGAGAAAATGGATTTCAATGGTATAAATTAAACACCTCCTGTGATATCAGATAAAATTTATCTATATAGATTATTTGAAACTGACACAATATAGCCAGATTAAACTTCCAAAAGCATAGCTCTGATTTTATAATTCCATACTCAAAAAACTTCGATGGCTCCCCATTGGCTGGAGAATGAAATTAATCCTTTAATCTGGTGCTGTATGATTTAGTCTACCTTTCAAGGTTATATCCTGTTCTCCTTCACAGACGCTGAAACTTGACCGCAGCTATTCTTCACATGTTTCCTTGTCTTTCCATCCAGGGATTTTCCCTCCTGCTATGCCTTCTAATGTGTATGTCTTCCCTCACATTCAGGTCCATTCAGACTTTATCCATTCTTTATGTTAGACTGGGTTTAAATGTTACTTTCTTCAGTTAGTCATCCTTGATTCTTTCAGAATAATCACATTCTCCTTTCTCCAGAAAGTCTGATGAGTCTTTATGGTGCTAACACAGATAGGCTGACCATCTCTTTCTTGCAATTCTCAAACCCCCAAAGCTATGAAAATAGAAAAGTTTTCAAAATCATTAAAAAATCAGATCTGACCTGAACTTATTTGGTAGTAAAATTTAATCTGAAGTGATGTGAGACTCTCTCTAGTCTTTATTTATCTCAGTTTAGTGTTAATAAGCATTTATTTCAGTTCAGAAATATAAATGTGTTTGATAATGGGTTATTCTTATTGTGTTATTTAATATGCAGTATGTGGGTCTTATTACTGTTCTAACTCTGAAAATGTATGAATCTTGAAATACGTCTGTTTCCAAGGTTCTTGGATAGGGATTGTAAACTTGATTATATACAGTTGTCTTTTTTTTTTTTGGCTACCTAATATCTAGACCACCATTCTATTCTGAGAGAATCTGCCATTGTGTGAGTCTTGGTGGGAATTAGGGCTCCATCTCCATCATGGATTTTGAAGTTACCTGGTACTTCAACCTCTTCTTCCCTGGCATTTGGTCATGGATGTATAACCTAGGTTTCACCAATTGAATGCTCCATCTTGGGACTTGGAATTCTGAGAGAGATGAAAAGGAACAGGGAAAGTTAGAGATTATTCATTGAGGCAGTAGTCAAGTGACCTGTGGCAGTGTTGCCAACACCAGCTGTTCCTGTGGAGCGACTGGCTGTATTTCTTGCTGCCTAGTTACCTTTGGTTCTTGACTATTTTGAACCTACTTTGACAGATTTCCTGTTGATTCTGTGAACTATCCAATATCTTTTCAATAAACTTTTCCCCTTAAGTTAGCCAGAGTTAGTTTCTATTATTTGTATCAAAAAACCTTAACTGATTATAGACTATCTTTTCCTTCCACCTTCACCTGTCTTAGTCAATTCAGGCTTCTATAACAAAGTACCATAGACTGGGTAGCTTATAAACACAACAGAAATTCATTTCTCACATTTCTGGAGACTGGAAGTTCAATGTCAGGGTGCCAGCATGGTCAGGTTCTGATGAGGATGCTCTTCCAGCCTATAGATTGCTGACATCTCCTTGTATCCTCACATGTTGGAAAGAGAGCTAACTAGATCTCTGGCCTCTTTTTATATGGGCACTAATCCTATTCATGAGAATTCCACCCGCAGGACTTCATCTAAACCTAATTACCTCCCAAAGACCCCACCTAATAAATACCATCACATTGGGATTGGGTTTCTACATATGAATTTGGAGGGGGGCACAAACATTCAGTCCATAACACCACCCTCATCTAGATTTTTATCTTTGTGTACTCAAAGCACCTAGTAATAACAGATAATTGATTACTTTTACATATGGCAGTGACAAGATCATACTGGCATTTTAGAAAGATCACTCTCTTTGATGTAAAGAAAATGGGGTGGAAGAGGAAAGATTGGAGTATTCCAGTTAGGAGGTGACAGTGTCATGATTAATGCAGTGAAAGTGGAGATGGGGAGAAATTTTACAGATTTGAGAGATGTTTTAGGAAATAGAAAGGTCAGGATTTGGTGATTGATTGATCATGGTGGAAAATGAATAGGGAGTAGGAGAATGACTCCCAAATATCTGGCTTGAGTCACTGGTTGGATAGTGGTTCCACTGAAAGAGTCAGGGAGCAAAGGAACAGCAGCAGTTTGGGGGTGGTGAGGGAGAGAATTGGGTCAGCCAGCAGTGTGTTGACTTTCAGGACCAATGGACAGGTCCTGTAGACAATGACTGGTGGGTCTAAAGCTCAGTCAGAGTCAGAGATTAGGCATAATCACAATATTAATGGTACTTAAATCCATGGGAGTAGATGAAACCACCCAAGAGGTTAGTATAGGTTGAGAAGAGTATAGGACCTGGGACAGAGCACTGAGGAACGTGGAAGTGAGTGAGTGAGAGTGGCTCTATGGCCACTCTGTGCTCAGGGCTGTAAGAAATACAGAGCAGTTTAAGATACTATGCATGCCTTTAAGGGGTTTATAATACATTGGGGAAACGAGCTTTCCACACAGCAACGAACACCAGTGCAAAATTATGGAATTCAGTGCTAAACTGAGAGACGCAAATTAGAAATGCTGTAGGAGGTATAGCAGAGAGGGAGGACAATGGAGATAATTTGGGGTGAGGGAGAACTTGGAACCTGAGGGCTAGGCTAGGAGGCAGTTGCAATAATCCAAGGGTGAGGGGATAAATATTTGGAAATGGGCATAGAGAAGGGAAATAAGCTGGATGAAAATGACAGTCATTTTGAAAGAAGATGGATAGGGTCTGTGACTAAATGAAATGAGAGCTCTGTGAGTAGAAACTGCCAAAGATGATTCAAAGTTTTAAGCCTGAATAGCTCATGAGAATAAAAGTGTTATTAACAGGGCCAAAGTTATTTGGAATAGAACTGAATTTGATTGGAAGGGGTAACTATGGAAAAGGGTGTTAGCTTATGGATATAATTGGTTTGGGAGGAAAGAGCTCACAATTCAAGAAGACATGTCTAGTATCTGGGCAGAACTATTAGCCCTGAGACTCAAATAAAAAGATCCAGTTGGAAATGTATATGATATGTGATGCATACATTAGTACTCCCAACTTGGGAGGATGGGATAGAGGATAAGGAGTTCATGAGACAGACTGGTAAAAACCAACTGGGGATGTTCATTCACTCATTCAACAAGCATTTACTAAGCGCAAACTATTTGTCACGTGTATTTGTTAAAACATATTAACTACTCAACTATCTCAGTGCTTCCAATATGGAAAGCAGGCACAATAGTCAAATCAGTACACATATTTGAAAAGTTGTTTTATAGGCATTCTTTCTATTTAGAGCCTACCTGATGAAAGACAACCAGTACAAAAATTCTTTCATTTGAACCATAAGATACTATTTGTCTTGAATGAGGTAGCTTGTTGAGTCTATAGCTATGGCTTTAATATTGCTATATTCATGCAGAAATAAGAGTTAGTGTGCCGCTTACATACTTAGTGTTTATGACCATTGCAGAGAAGTCTGGATGATACTAGGCCTTTTCAAAATTTTTCTCTTTATCATCAACAAAGAGGGAAGGCCATTTTAGTTGTCAAAGAAAAGTTATAGACCCTAGACACAGAAGATTAAGTTTTATTTCCAATTCCATTAAATACCTTACAGATACGTAAGATCTTTTGAAGAAATACAGGTATGTAAACCAAATGTAATTTGAATTAAATATATGTTAGCAGGGAATTGAAAACGTATTTCAAATTAAATCATCTCCAAACCGCACTTAATTTAATGTAATTGAAGGAGAAATGCTCTTCTCTCAATAAAAGCCTTGGTTTCACCATCCGTAAAGTGAGGAAGTTGTACTACTTGATCACGCAAGCAATTCTTGCTCTGACTTTCTATAAATATGGAATCAAATCTCGAATCATGGAATATTTTGAAGTTACAAAGCATTGCTGCTAGTTTGTATGCACTCCCACATAGCTTTTAGTGATAGTCACTTTTAAAAGACCATTTAATATTTAAATTATCATGACCACAAATTGGAGGCAGTTTTTAGCTTAAGATTATGAGGTCATGTTAGAAATCAAAATGATTCTGTAGGGGAGATAAGGCTTCCTTTCAGCAGAATGGTGACAAGAGTGCAGAGGTCATCAACAGAAATAAGGAGAAAAGAATGGTTCTTAATGTTCTCACAATAGCCCCAAAGATTATGGGAGGAAAACCCTGGCCCAGCAAATCACAGTGTTTAGCTCTAGGTTGAGATACAGTTTTTTGTAAAATTTTCCATATGGCAGAATTTGTTTATAGTTATCCTCATGGTCCAACTGCAATATTTCTTAGATCACAAGTCTTTTTGTAATTAGTTTGCAAAACTCCAGGCAGTATATGTGGCCTCTATATTGCAGAAAGCTGAGTTTCCTGGGAATGAGTTACCAAGGGAATGCCCTTGGAGTTGTTTCTCCAACAGTGGATGTGCAGAAATACACTGATTCTTTCACTTCTGCCCAATGGCTCCATCACAATGCAACTACCTAGGGTTGAGTGGAATATTGAATCAGACCAGAAGTGTTGGTTTGCTTAGTCAGTTTCTAACCAGTCAAGTCAGCTGGCCATAGGTCGAATAAGGATTGGTTGTCTGAAATATGAAATCTCTTCTAGGAAACCTGCTAGGTGTCAGATATTTTCCATACATTTAATGACCACTTTATAGATATGAATGGAGGCAAGACATTTGCCAGACTGAATTCATTGGAGCAGTGAATGTATTTGTGATGAGATCAATAAGATACTTTTGCTATTTACCATTGACTAAAGCTTAGCTCCTTTAGTTAATAGTGCTTTATTGATTTTATGATTATTTTTGAAAGAGTATGTGTTTAATATTAGTATTTAATATATTTCCACAAAATGCAAAGTTCACCCTGAGAAGAAATTTTACCATGTTTGAATGTTAGCTAAAACTAACACAAATCAAGTATCCCTGTACTAAGAAAATAACTCCTGGACGGAGGGGAAGCTTTGCACTTCAGCCAGTAAATCCTGCTTCCTAAGCTATAGTGTGCATAAGGCTTTCCCACACATCTCCGTTGCTACGGAAACCTCTTTCAGTGTCTGGGCTCTAAACAGCTGACTCATTTCAAAGTCTGGCTCTCAAACCTCTCAGCTCACAGCTTAGCAAGACAAATGGAAACAAAGAAAAACAAAGAAACAATGAAATATCAATATATACCAGTCCATTTAAAAAGTTAGTAAATTATGTGTCTTGACATACAGGGAAAAGGCAAGGTAATGCAAATCCTCAGTTGCTACAGACTGCAGTAAAGATATCCCAGAAACATTTACAGCCCACAGCCTATAAAAAGGGCTTTCTATCCTTTGGACTTAGTGACACACAATAAAACTGAAGCTTAAAGAGAGATCCTCCCTTATATCAAAGCAGTCCAACCAGATACATATGAAAATACAAGCAAAGAGCGTGATCAGCAAAGCAGTTAGCATGGGATGGGGGGGCAGGGAGAGCAGGGAGAGGGCAGAGGTAACTTAGAAAACCCCAAAGTAATCTTAGCAACTGTCCAAACAAAGCTTGAAGGTCTATCTACCAAGATTGTCCTAAAGGAAACTTCCTGCTTTGGTCTCTGTCTTTGGGCCTATTAAGTCAACATGTTCAAGGAATACACAGAGGCATGTTTATTAAATGGGCAGATGCCACAAATCTAGGAGCTGGATTTTAGGCCAGAAGACCTCTTAACATTCCTTTGGTATCTCAGACTGAGGGAATAAATGTCCCAGCACTCTCATTGGTGTCAACTGGCCCAGAATATATGGTGGGATTTTGTATATTTTTTACATTTACAACTAGTAATTGTCACAAGTAATAATGGAACTTTTTAAGGAGTCTGAACGCCTTTTAAAAGTGATTTAGTTTTATAAATTGAGAATCAACTTTAGTTTGGTAGTGAGAAGCTTATCTTTGAAAACCCAGTATGGTAGGGATTAGGAAAAAATGCTGCCATTTGGACATGCCTTCACATTTTAGTGCGGGAAGAATTGCTTAGCTTCTATGAGATTATTTATATTGTCTCTATTATCTTGTGCCTCTGAAAGTACTGATCATAATATAGCTCAAGTGAGGACTTCCCTGGTGGCGCAGTGGTTAAGAATCCACCTGCCAATGCAGGGGACACAGGTTTGAGCCCGGGTCCGTGAAGACCCCTTATGCCGAGGAACAACTAAGCCCATGAGCCACAACTACTGAAGCCCGTGCGCCTAGAGCCCGTGCTCCGCAACAAGAGAAGCCCCCGCTCGCCGCAACTAGAGAAAGCCCGTGTGCAGCAATGAAGACCCAACGCAGCCAAAAATAAAATATGAATAAATAATTTTAAAAAAGAATTAAAAAAATAACTCAAGTGAATATTTAAGCATCTCTTTGTTTTATTTACCAATACAAATTATTACTGTGATTTTACTGTGGGAAAATGCAAGTCAATAATACATACCATTAAAATACTATCTTGGTGAAAAGATGTGAAAAGAACCATTAATCAATGCATATTTAGTTGGCAAAACATCTCAAGCATTGCTCCCAAACAGGCAGAGTGTGGAAAGCAGTAAGCAAGGCTTGTATTAATACTTGAATAAAAGTTATGACTCTTGAGAAGTCCTTTTGTGTGTGTCCAGACACATGCAGGATGATTGGCATGTCCAGTTTATTGTGGTACTTTCTACTCAATTCATTCAATGCTTTGCAGTTAAATTAATGGATTCAGTTGATGAGCCTTGAAAGTCTAACTAGGCTGGTAAATCAAGGGAATGCTGTTGAACCAATATGTCTGGAATTCAAAAAAAAAAAACACTGAGGTAGGCAGAATCAAATATGTTCACATTCTAAACCCTAGAATCTGTGAATATGTTAATTTACATAGCAAAAGGGAGGTTAAATTAAGGAAATGCGATGGGGAGAGTAAGGTGAAATACCCAGGTGGGTCCAATGTAATCAATCTTATAAAAGGAAGGTAGTAGAATTAGGGTCAGAGAGAGAGAGGGGCTGTGATGGTGGAAGCAGAGGTTGGAATGATGTTCTGAAGATTGATGAAGGGACTTTGAGGCAAGAAACGCCAGCATTCTCTGAAACCTGGAAAAGGCAAGGAGATATAGTCTCCCCTGGAGTCTCTAGAAGGAATGCAGCCCTGCCAATACCTTTTTCACTGAGTCATGCACACTTCAGACTTCTGCCTCTCAGAATTTTAAGATAATAAATTCGTGTTGTTTTAAGCTTCTATGTTTGTAGCAATTTGTTACAGCAGCTATAGTAACTAATACTGATACTCACTTAATTAGGTAAAGAGTTTATAGCTTTAGAAACAAAAGGGAGAAACATGGACTAGATGATAGGATAGGTAAGTGGCGTCACACCTGGTGGAAATATATACAAATAGGAACGGAGCAATGTTAACATGGCTAGAGAATGCCTTCACATGCTAGCTGGCTTTGTGCTTAGCCTTGGCTGTTTCATCAGTTTCTCTGAAGACATAGAAGGCAAATGGCTTGGATGAATCTCAAGGGAATTATCCTGAATGAAACCAGCTGATCTCAAAAGGTTACATGCTGTATGATTGCATTTATATACTTTTCATTTTTTGTTGTGATGAAATTAACATAACATAAAATTAACCATTTTAAAGCACACATTTCAGCAGCATTTAAGACATTCACAATGTTGTGCAACCACCACTTATATCAAGTTCCAATCATTTTCATCATCCCAAAAGGAAACCCTGTACCCATTAAGTAGTCATTCCCCACTCAACCATCTCCCAGCCCCTGACAAAACCAATCTGCTTTCTGTCTCTATAGATTGACCAATTCTGGATATTTCATACAAATGGGATCATGCAACATATGACTTTTTGTATCTGGTTTCTTTCACTCGGCATATTTTCAAGGCTCATCCACATCATAGCATGTATCAGTACTTCATTCCTTTTTATGGCTTAATTATGTCCCATTGTATGAACACACCACAATTGTTTATTCACTCATCCACTGATGGACAATTCAGTTGTTTCCACTTTTTGGCTATTGTGAATAGTAAGGCTGAGAGCATTTATGTACAAGTTTTTGTTTGAATGTTTTCAAATCTTTGGGTATACACCCAGGAGTGGAATTGCTGTGTCATATTGTAATTCTGTGTCTATCCTTATGCCAGCACCACACTGTTTTGATCATTGTAGCTTTGTAGTAAATTTGAAATTGGAAAGTGTGAGCCCTGCAACATTATTTCCCCCAAATTGTATTGGCTATTCAGGGCCCCTTCCAATTTTATATAAATTTTAGTATCAGCTTTTCCATTTCTGCAAAAAAGGACATTGAAATTTTAATAGGATCACACTGAATCTGTAGATTGATTTTGGTAGTATTTGAATATTAACAATATTATGTCTTCAAATCCATAAACATGACATAGGAAAAGATTTTGCCTAAAAAGTTGGATTAACTTACTTTTGCCTGTAGATCTGTGAGGCTATTTTTCCTCTTGTGATTTTTTCCAATATGAATGCTATGCTTGCCTCATTCTCAGATTAGTTTAAACGATAAATTATATTAGGATTGAAACTAGCACAGATCATCATAATGCGTCCTTCCTCTCCACCCCACTATTAACAGTGAAGCATTCTTCCTGATACATTAGTGTAAAACAAACAAACATCATAAAGAAAGTTGTTTTTCACTCATACGGTACTCTTTGAAGACACATGGTCTTAAAAAAAATAATGTTTAAAATACTTCTAGTTCTCTAAACCAAAAGTGAAGCAAAAAGTGGGAAGAAGTACTATAAGAAGTACTGTGAAGGAATCAGAAGAAAAAATATTTTTAAAAAATGATCTGAATAAACACTTTTCCAAAGAAGACATACAGATTGCCAACAGGTACATAAAAAGATGCTCTACATCACTAATTATTAGAGAAATGCAAATCAAAATTACAATGAGATACCACCTCACACCTGTTAGAATGGCTATTATCAAAAAGACAAGGGCTTCCCTGGTGGCGCAGTGGTTGAGAATCTGCCTGCCAATGCAGGGGACACGGGTTCGAGCCCTGGTCTGGGAAGATCCCACATGCCGCGGAGCAACTGGGCCCATGAGCCACAATTACTGAGCATGCGCGTCTGGAGCCTGTGCTCCACAACGAGAGGCTGCGATAGTGAGAGGCCCGCACACCGCGATGAAGAGTGGCCCCCTCTTGCCGCAACTAGAGAAAGCCCTCGCACAGAAACGAAGACCCAACACAGCCATAAATAAATAAATAAATAAATAAATAAATAAATAAATAAATAAATAAAAATTAAAACTCATTTAAAAAAAAAAAAGACAAGAGATGACAAGTGTTGGTGAGGAGGTGGAGAAAAGGGAACCCTTGTGCACTATTGGTGGGAATGTAAATTGGTGCAGCCACCATGGAAAACAGGATGGAGGTTCCTCAAAAAAATAAAAATAGAACTATTATATGATCCAGCAATCCCACTTCTGAGTATTAATCTGAAGAAAATGAAAACACTAATTAGAAAAGATATATGCCACCCAATGTTCACTGCAGCTTATCTTCAAATGCCACGATATGGAAACAACCTAAGTGCCCACCAGTGTATGAATGTATAAAGAAGATGTGGTATATACACAGTGAAATATTATTCAGTTATAAAAAATAATGAAATCTTGCCATTTATTTGCAACAACAAGGATAGACCTGTAAATCTTTAGAAGACAGATTTAGGACTTACCACAGCTCCCCAACATTGGAATATTTTTCCTCCTAGTCACTGCAAATATTTGAGTGGAAACGAAAAAGCCATGTGTCAAGAATGTCAAAGAGAGATTCCTACACAGAAAAGGAGGTTGGACTTGATAAACTTTCAAATAGTTTTCAACACTGAGATTCTATGTCTTAAATCTAGGAAGTTAAATTGACATATGGCAAAGCAATACATTGATTATTTAATTTCATAACTGCTCAGAGAGGGAGGAATCCATGTTATACTATACCCTTTGAAGAAGATTTTATGGTGTGAACTGTGAACCAAGTACTGAAATTAGAAATAGTTATTTTGACAGTGATAAAAAGTAACTAGGCTATGCATTTTCATAAATATATGTGTGTTAATGTATATACACACAGATATATGTTTGCGTGCATATATATGTATGTATATATGTGTGTATATAAATTATATATATATATATATATATATATATATATATATATATATATATATATATATATATATATAATTCTTAACTATAGACTTTGAAAATTGTCTCTCTGTAAATGTTAAGCAACCTCTTTGAGTTAAATTTCCTCAATGATAAAATGAGAATGACCATGTACCTAGTTCATAGGGTTTCTAGGAAAATTATATGGAAAAACATGTAAATTGTTTAGTTCTTTGTCTGGCACATCAGGCTCTCAATAATCCACCTATGTGCTTTTTATTTATTTATTTATGGCCGCGTTGGGTCTTCGTTCCTGCACGCGGGCTTTCTCTAGTTGCAGCGAGTGGGGGCTACTCTTCATTGCGGTGTGCGGGCTTCTCATTGCAGTGGCTTCTCTTGTTGTGGAGCACGGGCTCTAGGCATGCGGTCTTCGGTAGTCGTGGCACATGGGCTCAGTCGTTGTGGCGCACGGGCTTAGTTGCTCTGCGGCATGTGGGATCTTCCGGGACCAGGGCTCGAACCTGTGTCCCCTGCATTGGCAGGCGGATTCTTAACCGCTGCACCACCAGGGAAGTCCTGTGCTTATTATTGATATGCATACCTTGAAGCCTTGATAGGCAGTGAAAGACTCAGTTTTATTTAGCATATAAATGTTCTTTCCAAGTTAAATTACTCTTCATACGAACCTTAATTTTTCACCCACATTATTCTATACATTGCCATTTAATTGAACAAGTGCCTCTGCTACCTAAAGCTACAACCAATGCTACAGAGTAGAAGTTTTAAGCTGGATGCAAGGCCAGAAATTCCCTTTTATAAATGCTGACGTTGGCTCAGATAAGTCATCTTGTTGTTGATGTCTGGTCATACCTTGTGATGAGAATGATATATGCATTCCACAAAAATGTTGACTGTTAGCTTTTTCTACACGGCCTATGTCTAGCTACAATATCTCATGTTATATTGAGATATATTAAATATGAAGTAATTCCACAAATAAGATAAACAGGAACTCCACCACATGGTTTGTAGTAAGTACAGTGTCCTGCCGTGATTGTATATTCATTGTACTGAATCTTTTTATGGTATATTGATGAGCCAGTATTAAAAAGAACTACACTGAGTGGCAATTGTCCTTCAAGAAGATTTTTAATTCTACCAACTTTAAGAATGAGGGCTCTTAATTGGTTCTCTGACTTTTATAGTTTTAACTCTATCCTGACGATTCCCAAATCTATGTTGCCGACCTAGAATACTCCCCTGATACCTGCTGGTCATTTCCATTTGGCTGGTTCACTAGCACTACCAGCTAAATAAACATACCCAAAATGTAACTTGTCATCTTCCTTGGAAGTCTTGCCCTTTCTCCTATGTTTTCCATGTCATACATCCTGTCACTAGGACAGGATCTTTGGAGCCCTCTTAGACTCCCCCTCTCTTTCATCCCCCCATTTGGTCAACTACCCAAATTTCTGGATTTTACTCCTAGAAGTTTCTTCCACCACCTTATCTCCATCCCTCCCAACCACTGCACTAGTTTAAGCTCATCATCTCTCCTGGATTAACCTAACATTAGTCTATTTAATAATTTCCCTGTCTCTACCCTTATTTACTTCAGTGTATGCTCCATATGATGTCAGAATAGCCCATCTAAAAGAGAAGTCTGACTGTATGACTCTTCTGCTAAAAACGTTTCAATGGCTCACTACTGTTCCCAAAACTAAGTACAAGCTGTCTGACTTCATAAACCTAGTTTTTCATGATCTGACATGTGCCTACCTTTCCAGCTCTGTCTTTCACAACCCCTGACTTGGACTTGACATTCCAGCAACACAGAAATGTGTTCAGTTCACATAAAGAGTTGCCAGGTTTAGAAAATATAACTACAGGACACCTAGTTAAATTTGAATTTCAAACAAACAATGAATGCTTTTTTAGTATGAGTGTATCCCGTGTAACATGCTGTTTTGTACCTTTTCAGTAGTCCATACTATCACATCTCCCTGTAATGCACTTGCCAATTTTAAGATTCAACTCAATTACTACCTCTTGTAGTGTGCCCATCCTCCACACTCCCTCCCACCAATCCTGAAAGAATCAGATAGCTCTCTTAATGTCACATACTGCAATTGTTATTTTTTGTGTCTTCCTCTGTCAGTGAGATTCCTTGAGGGCAGGGACCATATCTTATTTGTCTCTGTATTGCCACTGTCCAGCTTGGTGACAGATACATAGTAGATACTTAGTAAATATTTGATGAATATATGATTCTTCTCATACTAATGGTTATATTTTCTCTTTATACCCAACAGGAAGAATATTTTTACTACTGCACAAAAGAAAATGAGAAGAAAACCCTTCCCAAAATACAGCCCTAAACTCAAAGTTGATAGGACAGTGTATTTTCCCCTAGAGATTGAACAATTAAAGTACATTAATAGAAACGAATTTTTCTTTTTTCTTTTTTCTTTTTTTTTTAACATTGTGAAACCTATTACATTTCATGAATTTTCAGCAGCTTCTTTGACCTCAAAACTATACGATGAAGTGGCTCATATCATTTGATTTTTGACTTATGCTCCCGTACATCTTTAAACATATATTTTCCATATTTCAAAGACCTATGGGCATTGGTAACTGACAGACGTAATCCCAGTTAACAACCTAAGAAGGAACTCACACTAACACTTTAGTAAGGTACAAGTTTATTTGCCTCTTGCCTACAATTTTTTTTTAACATCTTTATTGGAGTATAATTGCTTTACAATGGTGTGTTAGTTTCTGCTTTATAACAAAGTGAATCAGTCATACATATACATTACATTTTATTTCACTAAGGATAAGCTTTTACTTAGCACTTGAAAAAGAATGTGTTTGAATATCCATTAAAAAGTGAGTCAGCTGCAAATTTGATATTCAATTCTATGCTTGTGGAGAAGACAGGTAAACACATTCATCAGTGAGTAAGCGAAGGTTAGGCATATGGAGAATCTGAACACTGGGATGAAATTTCTGCTACCCGTCTACCCTGTTTTCAAAGCATACTCTTTAGTAGTTCTTTAAATTATGCATTGATTCTTAAACTTATAATATTCTCTAGTTTTAGTCATAGAGATTACAGCAAAATTTGCTTTATACTGTGCTCAAGACATCTTGCTGCTACGTTTGGCTGCTGAACAGATACCTGAAAATGGAAGGATCCTGGGTTTCACAGGTTGCTTAAAAAAATATATGGATGGGACTTGAGGGTGGGCATGTTAGTTTGCGAGGGATGGCAAAACAAAGTACCACAAACTGGCTAAACTGGATGTTTGAAACAGTAGGCATTGGTGTCTCTCAGTTCTGGAGGCTAGAAATCTGAAATCATGATGTCAGCAAGGTTGGTTCCTTAGGAGGATTCTGAGGGAGCATCTGTTCCGTGCCCCTCTCCTAGCTTCCAGGGACGGCTAGCAATACTTTGTATTCCTTGGCTTGTAGATGCCTCATTCCAATCTCTGACTCCACCTTTCTGTGGTGTTCTTCCTGTATCTGTGTCTTCACATCATTTCCTTTTTTTATAAGTACACCAGTCATATTGGATTCGAGCCTACAATAATGACTTGATTACATCTGCAAAGAACCTATTCTCAAATAAAGTCACTTTCACAGATACTGAGAATTAGAACTTCAACATATCTTTTGGGGGGGGGCACAGTTCAACCCATAACAGTCTTCCCTTTGCATCCCCCCAAATTCATGTACTTCCCATGTACAAAATACATTAATCCCATCCCAACATCCCCCAAAGTCTTAACCCATTCCAGCATCAACTTTAAGTCCAAAATATCATCTAAGTATAATCAACTAAAGTCTCAAATCTTATCATATACATCATTTAAATAAGTTATGGGTGAGACTATGAGTATGGTCCACCTTGGGGCATAATTCTTCTCCATCTATAGACCCGTGAAACCTGGAAAAGAAATTGTCTGCTTCAAAGATACAGTTATAGAACAGGCTTAAGACAGACATCCTAGGGACTTCCCTGGTGGTGCAGTGGTTCAGCGCTTCCACTGCAGGCGGTCCGGGTTCGATCCCTGGTCGGGGACTAAGATCCCGCATGCTGTGCGGCATGGCCAAAAAAAAAAAAAAAAATATATATATATATATATATAAAGAAAGATAGACGTCCTATTTTAAAAGGGAGAAATTGGAAGAAAAAAAAAAAAGGTGTCATTAATCTAAAGTAAGTTCACAGCACAGCAGGGCAAGTTTCACCAGGTTCCAGGGCCTAAGAATAATTCTCTGTGACTTGATGCTCTGCCCTCTTAGCCCTGGGCAGCAGCCCTACCGCCTGGAAACAAGGAGGTGGCCACTCTGCCCCCTTGGCCTGTGCTCTTTCTGGCCTTTGCATCCATGGCTCTGCCCTTAGAGTCATGCTTCCTTCACTTTGTCCCACCTCTGTCCCTTTCAATCTAGGCTAGCAATGCCATGTTGGTATACTTCTCAAAAACCTTTTCTGTCTTCCATGAATGTCAAGGGAATTCACCCCATTTGACATGGGGTTTCTCCCAGATCTTTCCAGGATCACCACATTCCTATTGCTGACTTTTGCTGAGATGGTTGATTGGATCCACAAAGCACGCACCTAATCAATTCAGCCAACAGTTGTTCAGCCACACCCTTGGCCTTGTTTCCAGATCATGATATCTGGATAGACTGAGAATTTTCCAAATCATGAAGCGCTGGTTGCTTTTGGCTTAATAATTTATTCCTTAATTTATATCTTTACTCTCGCATTTTAACATAAGCAGTAAGAAGAAATCAGGCTGTATCTTCCATACTTCGAAAATTTTCTCAGCTGAATATCCAGGTTTATAGTTTATAAGTTCTACATTTCACCCAACAAAAAAAACACAATTCAAACAAATTTTCTGCCACTTTATAACGTGGATTGCTTTTCCTTCAGTGCTCAATAATGCATTCATCATTCCCTTTTAAGGCCTCACCAGAAGTGCTTTAGTGTTCATATTTTTACCATCCTCTCTTAAAGGCAATCTAGGCTTTTTAAAAAAATCAACACTTAGGAATTCTTCCAACCTCTACCCATTATCCAATTCCAAATCTGCTTCTATATTTTAGATATTTGTTACAGTAGCAACGCACTTCCTGGTACCCAAATCTGTATTTGTTTTCTTGGGCTGCCAAAACAAAGTACTACAAACCGGATGGCTAAAAACAACAGAACTTTATTGTCTCACAGTTCTTTGGTTTAAATGATTTGGTTTAAAAGAGTATGAAACCTTGTAAAAATATATAGCAACCAGACATCTAGATATATGATTCAGAATAATTAGGCAGAGATTTATAAGATTCTGATTTCATACTAATTACGTCTCCTGACAATTACGTTTTAGGTTCTAAGTAGCTAAGTAGCAATTGCTTATAGTTTGAAATGCATATATTAAATGCAAATATCTATTCCACTAGCAACAACTTTAGCCCAAATTGAGCAATTTAACTGGCTTGGCCATGGTAATGGTTAAACCAGTCATTCATGGAGATAAAGTATGTGCTAATTAGGTTTGCAGATGACACTAACTAGTGAATTTGCTAGTACATTTAAATTGGGATTTAAATTCAAAGTGACTTGAATACTTAGAGAAATGGTCTTTCAGAAATAGAAATTCAATAGATGTAAGTGCATGATCTGGCATAGTTGGCTAGAATGAGTAGCTGACTCTTAGCTACCTCCCTACTTGCTGCCTCCAATCCATTTTATCCCTCAAGATTGTCCTTCCTCAAACATAGCTCAGATCATGTCAGCATACTTCTCAAAAATCATCAAGGCTCCCCATTGCTCAACACATTAGTTACCAACTCCTCACTCTAGCACTTAAGGCCTCAATATTTTTTTCAAATATCATCAAGGTTCCCAGATATTTGGAAATTAAACAACACATTTTTACTAACACATGCTTCAAAAGAAATTATTGAAGGAAATTAGAAAATATTTTGAACTGAATGAAAATCTAAATACATCATATCACAATTTTTGGGACTTGGCTAAAGAAGAGCTAAGTGGGAAATTTATGTCATTAAATGCTTATATTAGAAAGGAAGAAAAGACTCAATTTGATAACATCAGCTCCTACCTTGAGAAATTATAAAACTAAATTAAACCCAAGGCAAGAAGAATGATAGTAATAATATAGATAAGAGCAGAAACCAATGAAATTGAAATTAGAAAAACAATAAATAATATCAATGGAACAAAACTGTTTCTTCGAGAAGATCAAAGAAGCTGAAATATCTGAGAATTTTTTTGAAAGACTGTTATAAAACAATGGTTTTGGACACTGTCTTAGTCAGCTTAGGCTCCTATAAAAAGATACCATAAACTGAGTGACTTATTAACAACAGAACTTTATATCTCATAGTTCTGAAGGCTAGAAGGGTGAGATCATGGTGCCAGCATGGTTGGGTTCTGGTGAAAGCTCTCTTCCAGGTTGCAGACTGTTAACTTCTCAGTATCCTTACATGGCAGAAAGAGAACTAGCTAGCTTTCTGGCCTCTTTTAAGGGCACCAATCCCAATCATGAGGGCTCCACCTTCACGACCTAATTACCTCCCAAAGACCTCACCTCCAAACACATAAGGATTTGGGGGAGACACAACTATTCAGTCCATTGCAGACATAGTTTAAAGTATATGAAACTGTGCATATAGAGAAAATGACAGATAATATAGGAGTTTGCAGAAAGGGCAAAAATGACAGGATACTTAAAATCATATAAACAAAAAAATGTCTTATAGTAGTAATTTGTAATTGTTTAAAAGTGTGGAATAGTGATCAAATTATTTAGATCTAGAGCAAATGCATATAAAGGAAACAAGGTGATAATGTGGGAAAATTAGGAACAGTTTTAATTTTCAAGAGGAAAATGCTAGCCAATTTATTAAGTGGTATTGGTAAAAAAAAATAGTATTGGTGGAGTTACTGGTGCTTATTAATTCACTTGTATCTTTATTATTATTTTTTTCTTAAATTGAAGTATAGTTTCACTTGCATCCTTTTTTCTGGAGAATGTGAACCTACGTTGTAAAAATGGAAAAATAAAAGTATTGTAAGATTATTCCATTGCAAAGAAATAAATAATGTGTATATGTTTTACAACTGAAAAATCCATAGAAACACATTTGGATCAAAATCATTTGGTAAAATTCAGGGATTGATTAGTTCCAGAAAGTTGGCCATGGTCCAATAAAGAGAAATTGTTTACATGAAGAAAGCGGCTATGTGGTTGTTCTAATAAAAAAAAAGAAAGAAAAAAAGAAAGAAAAGTAAAGAACAAGGAACAAACAATACAGTGATGAGAATATCCTAAGGTATAAATAATATTGAATCACATCAATAAGCATTAATGGCTTTGTTAGGGCAGTGTGTGAATGAAACCATTAAAATAGTGGAATTGTTGAGTGTAGAAAATGAGCATGTGAAATACAGCTAACAACAAAGCACATAACATATACAGTAGAGAAGATTGTCAAAATTATCAATTATAGCACTTTTTACATGATATTTACTTTGTGAAAGATAACCATGTGTTGAGAAACTGTGTGTTGATAATAGTCTATGAAAGAAAATGATGAACATTCTAATGAAAATGTTGCGTCAGTCATAAGAAAATAAAAGTGCATTTTCAGGCACAACCTGGAATTAATGCAGTAATGATGGAAGAACGTATTTTTAAAATAACATGATTTATTTATTATGCGCTCTGACAAGAGACATATAAACAACACTCATAGTAATGAACGTGATAATTATTAATTCCTTCTCCCCAAATCACCTGTGTACTGTCCTTCGTATAAATATTGGATCTAATCATATCATGGAGAATATGATTTAGATGTAAATATAATTTTCCCTTTTAAAATATGTTAATACTTCTTCTGGATTCTTATCTGTGCAGCACTGTCTTTGAAAGTACGAGGGAAGTTGGATGGCTACGCATAGCTTACTAATTGGATTGCATTTCTTTTTCTTTCTAGTCAGATAAGCAGTAGGCATGCCAGAAGCTGGGTAGAATCCAGCAAGAGGTTGATCAATTTTTTGCAAACAAACCATTTAGAGGATGTGTATTTATTTTTGGCAGTCAAAATTACATTTTAAAATATTTATAAAGGTAATTCATATGTGTTTCAAAAATGTTGGAAAATTTTAAAACCATGAATAAGAAAATAAAGAAATCAATTATATTTCCACTAGCAGAGAAATACATTGTTGACATTTTGCTGTATATTCTCCTAGCTGTATGTAAGTATGTCTATATTAACATAAATGTGTCCCATAGCCTTTCAATCCTGGTTTTAATTTGAATAAGATTGAAATTTTGGGACATTTGTCATGCCTAGATAATTTAGATTTTAAATTTGCATTATAGGACTTCTGCTTCTGGCCATAATGGAGTAAGAGGAACTGAACTCCTACCTGGTATACCTAAAAATCCAGATGAAATATATGAAACAAGTTTTAACTGATTGGACATCAGGCCATGAAGGACAGTGATCTCTAAGAAATGGAAAGCAAATGAGTAAAGTCCTACGATATCCCAGTTTACTGCCTGGGAAGATAATGCAGGCCAATCCTCAATCCCAGACAGAATCTGGTGGCAACATAGACCGGCAGTCATAGCCACAGGACACCCGCCCTCTAGTGTCCCAACAGCTCAGAATCCGTGGGAGGCAGCCTGAGCTGGGGACAACACCTGGATCATTTTTCAATGCATGTTCACACCCAGCCCTTTTGCTGCAGAGTCTCTGAGGTGATTAGTCCCAGGGGTTGCCCCTCCAATTGCCCCCTCCTTGTGGCTGCGCACTGCCTTCCACTCTTCATTGGTGCCCCTGGCCTGTCTCAACTGGCAGACGTCGGTCACCACCCCACTCACTCACATAGCCCAGCTGCTACGGAGGGGTCCACTGCACACAGGGGCACATCCCAGCCTCCAGCAGGCATCAAGACAGCTCCCTGCCCGGGGACACTGGCAAGGGAGCACTGGACCACTAGAGGTGTCAAGAAATGGAGCTCACCCAAACGATGCAGGGGAGCAGCTGTGCTCTTCCTGACAGGACACAGGGGCGACTCTAAGGCAGCGGGTGGTGTCCGGCATGTGGCTGGTCCACTCCTCCCAATGACCTACCCACTCAGACCACACTGAGACTTCCAGCTGGTCATGAGGATGCCGAGATTTCCCAGCCTATTCTTGTAAGGCGTCCAGTACCACCCACCCAGATTCCCCACCATCTCTCCTTCTGGGCCCTGAACTCTGGACTCAGAGAGCCCTGACTGCCAGCCTGCCTGGGGCCCTCTGGACTCGGTTCTGTACGTGCTCTCTTGTGGGCTCTGGCAATTGCTCTCGCCAAGATGCTCTCAATGACCCTCACTGACTGAGAGTATCCTTCCCTGGCTCCTGGTCATTCTGGCCAAGTCCTCGCTTCTCAAAGTAAAGGGGAAAGGTCCTGCTGACATTTCAGAATTTTAAGTCATGCCCAGAGGAATCCCTTTACTCAGGACATCACTGCACAAATCCAGTTTTATATGCGTGAGGGATTAAGTTAATTTTCTGCTTAACCTAATGAGAAAATGGGAGACATACTAAAATAACTTTGACACAGTATTTGGGGCTGTTCCACTGGGAGCAGGGTCCAGTCTTCAGAGAAGAGGAAGTGACGAGCCGGTCAGCAGGCCAGGATCCAGAGCTGACAGGAGGGCACATGAAGGAAGACCAGTGGAAGTGTGCATAACGCAGGAAAGTGCCAGGCCCGGACAGAAGTGCCAGCACCTGGGCACACTCAGCTCCCAAGAAGCCCTGGGACCCAGGCAGGAGGACCAGAGGTAAATAAAGCCCACAGACAATCCCCAAGTCCAGTTTCTCACCATCTCCTTCCTTCTTTAGGCCTGCTTTTAGCACATTGGACACAGGGCCCTTCTTTTTGTTGCCATGATGCAGTACTGGGAAGGGAAACGAACTCAGAGACAAAAGGTCGGCCTCAGGCTGGGAGTAGTGGGGACAGCCTGGACCTCGATGAATTCAGACCAGGGATCCAGTCCCAGCTCTGTCACTTACTGGACATGTGATACTGGGTCCATGGCCAAGTGACCAATATGAGCCTTAGTTTCTTCATTTGTGAAGTGGGTTTAATAAGCCCTGACTTGTGGGACTGCTGGAATGTACAATATATAATGTAAGTCAAGCACATGGCCTGGCATTTAATGGATCTTTAATAATAGCAGTAATTCTAATATGATTTTGACCCCAGACTCTATCAGTCTCTCCTGGGATTGTGTGTGTGTGTGTGTGTGTGTGTGTGTGTGCACGCTCCATGGCATCTCAGAGAACACACAGCACTCTAGGACATAAAACAAGTGAGCCCCAAATGCTGCTTTGTAAATAAAACTCAGTAAATTTTCCCTGTTAGTGGATATAATCTTTAATTTGGATATTGGGAAGTCTTCCCCAGTTGAATGCAACTCAAAGCTTCTGGAATTTGAGTCAAGGACTAACTCCTTTCCCCTCTCCCAGCTGCTCTTCCATCCAAACAACTATTTTCATTCATTCATCTCACCCCCACCAAAAATCTAGCCCTTGCTTAGAGTTGGCCAAATTGCACTCAAGATAACTTAATTAAAATGTCCTCTCAGTGGCATGGGCTCTGGATCTCCCAGGCCAGGGAAAAAGTGCCAGCCTCTGGGCACCACTTCAAAGAAATATCAGCCTTTTCTCAGGAAATCCTTGCAGATGATGTGTACAGAACACCAAGTCTGTGCACTGTGTTCAGTGGCGTAGGGACAGAGGGGCAGGACACCTGCTCCAGGTGGAGACTGGGCTATGTTTCTCCACGATCCCAGAGAAACTGCCAGGACCAGTTTTCCATTCTAGGCTTTTCTCTCACCTCTAAGACCCACCTATAAGCACAAATGAGCCAGTGAGCCAGGACTCTCATTTATTAAGATTTAATTTCTCACACATGGTTTAATTAGCCAAGCAAATCGAGGTGTGTAACTTTAATCTTACAAAACAACAGACTAAATGGGATACAGGATTCTTAGGATAACCATCTTTTACATTTTTTTCTTCTACTTCTCGATCCCATCTATTTTACTCCTGGGCCCTTGCATGTTTCTAAGGAAATTCCTATTCCAATGCCATGTTATCCTGTTCCAGATCACAAAACATGATGAAAGATTTCCCAATTTGTTTTACAGACTAGCAAAATTCTTATTCTAAAGCCTGACAAACAGCAACAAATATGTGACCAACGTTATTCACGAACCTAGACTCTAAAGCTAAAAGCCTTTAGGAAAAAAAAAGATAAAATCCGCAATTCAGCCCTCCACTATTTAGAACCTTGACTTCAAACACAGAGTGGAGAATCTTCCTCTGACTTCACTCAGGGCAGGAGAGGCTGCTGGGCATGACACTGGGGCTGCCACTGGCCATGGCAGAAGTATCATCCCCTGCGGCAGCTCTGGCCTGGGCTCTCTCTTTCTCATCTCTCAAAGCTTCCTCATACCAGGGTGAGAACGCAGCGGGGTCAATCTCGTTGATCTTGGCAAAAAACTCCAGGACTTTCAGCTTGCTGGTTTCGGCGTGGGCCCTCAGGCCCCACAGGAATTCGTACTGTGGAGGATCACTGTTGGGCACCTGCTGGCGCTCCAGGTACTTTTCCTCCACCAACTCTTTGGTGATGAGCTTCTTGGTCTCCCTGTAGCTGAGGTTCTTCTGCCCAACATACGCCGCAATAATACTCAGCACTTCCCAGACTTTCTCCTCAGGAGCACGGTTGCCCTGCATGAAGATCACACCCAGCATCAGTACCAGGACGCCGGTCTTGGGAATGCCCTGGTCATCACTCAGCATCCCGTTGTAGGTGAGGTCTAGTATCTTCATGAGCACATAGGAGTGGCTGGTGGGGTCCACTTCCTTCACTTCAATGCCAAAGACGATCTCCATGCAGTCACAGGCTTTGCAGAAGATCTCAGGGAAGTGGTCCTTGTGCTCTTTGACGATACTCCTCAGCATTTCTGCCTTCGTGATGGGCTCCTTTTTTACATGCTTGACACTTAAGAACTGCACCAATTCAGCCACCTTCTTGCTCACCTCGTCATGGAACAGGAACTCGGGAGCCTGGGAGGCGCTCACGCCCTCTTCCTGGCTGTGGGAGCCCTCATTTGATCTGCTCAATGGAGTGGCTTCGACGGCCACGGAGGAGGCGCAGGCTGCCTGGGAACTCCGGGGAACGCTCTGCGCTCCAGCAGCAGGCACAGCCTCTGCGGTGCCCTGGATCGAAGGCGAGCGTGAGGGGGCAGCGGCCTCCCCCTCCTCAGCTACGGGAACCTGTGCGCCCACCAGGCCCTGAGCCTCTTTCTCGGCCTGAAGGCCTACTGCAAGCACGTCGCACTGACTCTTCTGACTGTGAAGCATGATGATGCGTGTTGGGGGCAGCAGGCAGGGGTGTGGGCAGGGCGTGCTGATGGCGGCCAATTGATCTGCGGGAGAGAGTGTGAGAAACTCAACCCTGTCAGCTCTGACCACGGCCATCTTAATAGGTCTTCCCTTAGACAGTGCTCTGGGGGGTCTCCTGTCTTCCTGACTGGTCTGTGCCCTAAGAACCAGTGGGAGGACCTGGGAAACTCCTCAGGGTGTAACCAGCCCGCTCAGCCTGCAGATTCCAGGTAAGACAGTAGGCTGTGCGAGGCCAGGCACTGTGGTGTCCCCTCTGTTCTGGTGTGTGTGGGGGGCCCACTGGTCGACATTCAGGGTCCTCACCTTGACTGACTCCCGGCCCTTCCTGGGCTTCCTCTGCTCTGCTGACCCGAGGACACATGCCTCAGACCAAGAGCCTCGCTCCCGGGGTTACTTGAGTCCCTATAAGAGGAACTGAGGGGCACCTCAGGCTGCAGACTGCAGTCACAACCCTGCCCCCAACCCCCAGCGCTGACAGGAGGGGGAAGGCCGGACTTTGGGACGCTCCCACCGTTCTGGGGTGGACGGCCCCATCAGTGCCCACTCGGGGTCCTCGTCTTCCTCCCGGCCAGGCAGGCCCGCGACCCACCCCTCTGCTGCTCTGAGACAGAACTCTCAGAACAAAGCTCACACTCCCGAGACCAAGAGGAGGGCACGCATTCGGCCACGCCTGCCCAGGGCCTCCCTGGGGTGACAGTAAGGGCTGGACGAACTCTGGGGACCCTGCTCTCCTGGAATACACAGATCATCACAGTCCCTGTCTTAAGGCCTGGGACTCCTCCCTCTGTTGACCTGAGGTCACCCTCCTTAAACCAAGGCCTCACTTCCTGAGACAGCGGAGGAGGAAGTGAAGGGGCGCCACACTCGACCACCACTCCCTGTGTCCTGTCATGGCTGCCAGCAGGGGCAGGGAGGCGCCGGGCCCCATCTGCTCTTCCACAGGGGGTCCGCCCCGCCCCCCACCTTCCAGTTAACTCCTGGCAGAGCCTGAGACTCGTGCCTCTGCTGCCCTGAGGCTCCGCGAGGGCAGCAGGCGGGAGTGCGTTCTGCCTCTTCAGCTGACCTGAGACTGCATCCCTGAGGCCCAGGCTCTGCCTCGCCGAGACCGGACAAGGGAGCGCAGGGGACTGGAGCGGCCCTGCTTGGGGGTCTCCCGGGGTTGACACCGGGCGTGGGACGCGGCCAGAGGCCCGTCTCTCCGCAGCTGAAGGGCCTCCCTGTCCTACCCCGTGAGTCCTCACCTCCGCTCCTGGCAGGGCTGCGGCTCCTTCCTCTGCAGACCCGAGGGTGAACCCCCCAGACCACGGCGGCCACCTCACGGGGACCACCGGGCGGGGCGGGAGGCCGGGTCTCTGCCCGACAGGCCCGCGGAGTCCCTGCGGCCGGCGGCGGGGGAGGTGCCGTGTCTGCCCAGCCCCGTCTGCGTCCCGGCCTGCTGGTCGCCCTCGGCGCTCCCGAGGTGACCACACCCATTCCCGTGGGGCCCGAAACCCTCCTTTATGCCGACTTCCGGGGGCTTCCGTCGGGTGAAGGCCGCCATGTCCGGGAGCCGCCGGGCAGGGGCCCAGGAAGATGGAGGCGGCACCGGCGCCTGAGCGCCCTCCTGGGCCTCTGAGGGGAGAGAAGGGCAGGTCCCCGCGGGGCCTCCCGGTCCTCTCAGCCCACCGGGAGCTCCTCGCCATCCCGCCTGGCGGGCCCTTCAGCCCGAGGCCCTCACTGCCCTGAGACCCCCGATGTGGAAACGGGGGAGGCAAGGAGGATCGGCCCGGCCGCCTTTCCCGGGGTCCCCGGGCTGCCAGGGGGGAGCAGAGGGAGTCCCTGTGGAGGTCCCGCCAGGCTCTGTGGCAGGGCACCCACCGCCCCCCGCCTCTCCTGCCGACAGGGCCGCCCTCTCCCTTCTGCGGCCCGAGAGCAGCCCTCAGGCCCGGCTGCCGGGAGCGCGCGGAAGGAAGGACGGAGTGCCGGGGGCGCCTCTGCCTGACGGGACGGGGGCCCCCAAGCTGACAGCAGGGGCTGAACGCCATCTCTTCGGTGGCGGGGGAGCTCCCGTCCCTCCTCAAGGTGCTGCCGTCGACCCTCAGGCAAAGGCGTCTCTCCCGGAGACCAGCCCCACGGCGTCCTGAGGGAACGACGGGGCATCACTGAGCCCTCCCGGGGGGGGGCTCGTGGGGCTCCGCGTCCGCGGAAGGTGCCCTCGTCCATCCTCACGGCTTCCCACGCAGTCGCCACGGGGCCCGCCCCCCTCCCTTCTTCTGACCCGAGGCCGCCGCCTCAGCCCACGGCCACCACGGCCACCACGGCCCCGGGGCGCCAGGCAGAGCCGTCAGGAGACGGAGAGGGGCCCCGCGGCCCACAGCCCCGCCCGAGTCGGCTCAGGGCGGACAGCCAGCCGGGCGGGGCGGGCGCCCGCGGGCCCCCGGTGCGGACTGCGAGGCCCCCTCGGCCCTCCACGAGGGTCCCCCTTAACAGCCGGCAGGGCCAGGACCCCCCCTTTTCTGACCCGAGTCCAGCCCCGACGGACAGGGCCCCGGGCCCTGACGCTCCTGACACGGAGGCCCAGGGAGAACACCTCCGAGGCCCGGCCTGGGCTGCCCGGGGCGCCGCGCAGGGCGGGCGGGGGAATGCGGAGAGCGGCCCTCGGGCCTTCCTCCCAGTCCTCACCTCCGCGCTGGCCGGCTAGGGCCTCTGCCTCCGCCCACCCAAGTCCGCGCCACCAGCCCCAACCGGCCCCAACCGGCCCCAACCGACAACGCCTCGTTCCCTCAGCCCCCAGCCGGAAGTCAGGCACCTCACATCCGGGTCCCCTGCCCGGGGGCCTCGAGGAGGAGGGCAGGGTTAGAGCGGGCCGGAGGGGCCCGTTTAGGGCAGCTGAGAGGGCCGCTCTCCTCCCTGTGGACCCTCGCCTTGCCGCCCAGCGGGGCCTGGGCTCGTTCCTCTGTTGCCCCTCAGAGGAAACCTGCTGGGAAAACCTCTCAGGCCTCCTTTTGACTCCTGCGCTGCGTGAGCGCCCTGCCTTGGTCCCCACGGGGCCTCACCCCTCAGATCAGGAGCCTTCCCTCCCCAAGACGGGAGGGAGGCGGGGCCTCCACCTGACAGGCCTGTGTGGGGTCCGCAAGAGCTTACCGCAGGGGTGGGGGGGTGGTCTGCGTGGCTCCCTGTGTGTTCTGGGTTGGGTCACCCTCATCCTCCAGAAGGCCTGCACCTGCTGCCTTCACAAGGCCCTTCCCTCCCGAGATGTCCACCTCAGAAATGAAGAGGGGGTGGCACCTGTTCCTGACACTCCTGCTTGGGGCCTTGGGTGCGTTTCTGTGGGGCCCCTCTGTACGGGTGGGCGGATAATTCAGCCCTCCGTAAGGGCCCTCACCTTCATGCCTGGCAAGGCCTGGGAGTCCTCCCTTGGCCGACCTGAGTGCTCCCCCTCAGATCAAAGCCTTCACCTCCCTGTAGAGGTATCCCCTCTCCTGGTGGAAGTCAGGGTCTGCCACATCTGGCCATAGTGCCCCAAGGCCTCCCAGGGCTAACAGCTGGGGTAGGATGGGCCTGGAGACTAGTTACTTCTGTGGCGGGAGTTCTTCGTCCTCCCTCAGGATCATCACCTTGACTCCTGGCACTGAGTTGGCCTTCTCCCTCTCTGGACCCGAATCTGTCCATATCAAACCAAGGGTGGAAGACAGCATCCCAAGCTTGTCATTGTGGCACAACTTTACTGAATTTGCTTATTATTGAAACAGTTTTGTTGTTGTTGTTGCTGTTGTTGAGGTTTTAGGGTTTTCTGTATACATGATTATATCATTTCAACTCGAAGAACTCCCTTTAGTATTTCTTGTAAGGCAGGTCTAGTGGTGATGAACTCGCTCAACTATTTTTGTCTGAGAAATCTGTATTGCTTCTTCATTTCTGAAGGACAGCTTTGCCAAGTGTAGTATACATATTCATGTATTTCATTATTTTCCTTTTAATGTCCATGGGATCCGAAGTGATGATTCCTATTTCATTTCTGATATTTGTAATTCTGTCTTCTTTTCTCTTGGTTAGCCTAACTAGAAGCTTATTAATTTTATTGATCTTTCCAAAGAACCAACTTTGGGTTTCCTTGATTTTCTCTATTGTTTTCCTGTTTTCAATTTCATTGATTTTTTACTCTATTTTTCTCTCTGCTTTCTTTAGAATTTTGTTAAACACATTTTCATTTAGATTAAAAAATATATTTTCAATCTCTCTTTGGGCTTTTTTTCTTTAACCTACAAATTATTTAGAAGTATGTTATTTCATTTCCAAATATTTCGGGGATACTCTAACTACCTTCTTGTTACTGATTTTCAGTTTAATTCCATTGTGGTTTGTGAACAAACTTTGTATAATTTCAATTCTTTTAGGTATGTTTAATGGTTTTGAATTTGTCCTATCTTGATAAATGTTTTATGTCACTTGAGAGTAATATGTATTCTATTGTTGGATGGAGTATTTTATAAATGTCAAGTAGATCAAGTTGATTGATAGTGCTGTTCAGGTCACCTACTGATTTTCTGCCTGTTTGATCTATCAATTACTGACAGAGTGGTATTGAAGTCTCCAAATGTAATAGCGGATTTGTCTATTTCTCCTTTCATCTCTATCAGATTTTGCTTCACATATTCTGACACTTTGTTTTTAGTTGCATATGCATTTAACATTTCTGTATCTTCTTGGAAAATTGACTTCTTTTTCATTATGTTGTGCCCCTCTGTATCCCTGATGATTTCCCTTGTCCTAAAGTCTGCTTCTGTGAAATTAATATAGCTATAACAGCTTTCTTTTGATTATTGTTAATGTGGTATATTTTTTCCATACCTTCACTTTTAGCCTATCTGAATCTTTATATTTAAAATGAATTTCTTGGGCTTCCCTGGTGGCGCAGTGGTTGAGAGTCTGCCTGCTAATGCAGGGGACACGGGCTCGAGCCCTGGTCTGGGAAGATCCCACATGCCACGGAGCAACTGGGCCCGTGAGCCACAATTACTGAGCCTGTGCATCTGGAGCCTGTGCTCCGCAACAAGAGAGGCCGCAATAGTGAGAGGCCTGCGCACCGCGATGAAGAGTGGCCCCCGCTTTCCGCAACTAGAGAAAGCCCTCACACAGAAACGAAGACGCAACACAGACAAAAATAAATAAATAAAACAAATTTAAAAAAAAAAATTAAAAAAAAAATGAATTTCTTCATCCATTAGACAAAATGTGATTAGACATTGTTTTCTATCACCTTGACTATCTGTGTCTTTTTTTTTTTAACATCTTTATTGGAGTATAATTGCTTTACAATGGTATGTTAGTTTCTGCTTTATAACAAAGTGAACCAGTTATACATATACATATGTTCTCATATCTCTTCCCTCTTGCGTCTCCCTCCCTCCCACCCTCCCCATCCCACCCCGCTAGGTGGTCATGAAGCACCGAGCTGATCTCCCTGTGCTATGCGGCTGCTTCCCACTAGCTATCTATTTTACGTTTGGTAGTGTATATATGCCCATGCCACTCTCTCACTTTGTCACAGCTTACCCTTCCCCCTGCCCATATCCTCAAGTCCATTCTCTAGTAGGTCTGTGTCTTTATTCCCGTCTTGCCACTAGGTTCTTCATGACTTTTTCCCCCCTTAGATTCCATATATATGTGTTAGCATACTGTATTTGTTTTTCTCTTTCTGACTTACTTCACTCTGCATGACAGACTCTAACTCCATCCACCTCACTACAAATAACTCAATTTCATTTCTTTTTGTGGCTGAGTAATATTCCATTGTATATATGTGCCACATCTTCTTTATCCATTCATCTGTTGATGGACACTTAGGTTGCTTCCATGTCCTGGCTATTGTAAATAGAGCTGCAATGAACATTTTGGTACATGACTCTTTTTGAATTATGGTTTTCTCA
The DNA here is from genome assembly GCF_009873245.2 of Balaenoptera musculus. Classification (NCBI taxonomy): domain Eukaryota; kingdom Metazoa; phylum Chordata; class Mammalia; order Artiodactyla; family Balaenopteridae; genus Balaenoptera; species Balaenoptera musculus. Next base: position 115,548,394 of record NC_045806.1, on the reverse strand, counting down.
GGGTATATGCCCAGTGGTGGGATTGCTGGGTCATATGGTAGTTCTATTTTAGTTTTTTAAGGAACCTCCATACTGTTGTCCATAGTGGCTGTATCAATTTACATTGCCACCAACAGTGCAAGAGGGTTCCCTTTTCTCCACACCCTCTCCAGCATTTATTGTTTGTAGATTTTTTGATGATGGCCATTCTGACCGGTGTGAGATGATATCTCATTGTAGTTTTGATTTCCATTTCTCTAATGATTAATGATGTTGAGCATTCTTTCATGTGTTTGTTGGCAGTCTGTTTATCTTCTTTGGAGAAATGTCTATTTAGATCTTCTGCCCATTTTTGGATTGCATTGTTTGTTTTTTTGATATTGAGCTGCATGAGCTGCTTGTAAATTTTCGAGATTAATCCTTTGTCAGTTGCTTCATTTGCAAATATTTTCTCCCATTCTGAGGGTTGTCTTTTCATTTTGTTTATAGTTTCCTTTGCTGTGCAAAAGCTTTTAAGTTTCATTAGGTCCCATTTGTTTATTTTTGTTTTTATTTCCATTTCCCTAGGAGGTGGGTCAAAAAGGATCTTGCTGTGATTTATGTCATAGAGTGTTCTGCCTATGTTTTCCTCTAAGAGTTTTATAGTGTCTGGCCTTACATTTAGGTCTTTAATCCATTTTGAGTTATTTTTGTGTATGGTGTTAGGAAGTGTTCTAATTTCATTCTTTTACATGTAGCTGTCCAGTTTTCCCAGCACCACTTATTGAAGAGGCTGTCTTTTCTCCACTGTATATTTTTGCCTCCTTTATCAAAGATAAGGTGACCATATATGCGTGGGTTTATCTCTGGGCTTTCTATCCTGTTCCATTGATCTATATTTCTGTTTTTGTGCCAGTACCATACTGTCTTGATTACTGTAGCTTTGTAGTATAGTCTGAAGTCAGGGAACCTGATTTCTCCAGCTCCATTTTTCATTCTCAAGATAGCTTTGGCTATTCGGGGTCTTTTGTGTTTCCATACAAATTGTGAAATTTTTTGTTCTAGTTATGTGAAAAATGCCAGTGGTAGTCTGATAGATATTGCATTGAATCTGTAGATTGCTTTGGGTAGTAGAGTCATTTTTACAATGTTGATTCTTCCAATCCAAGAACATGGTATATCTCTCCATCTATTTGTATCATCTTTAATTTCTTTCATGAGTGTCTTATAATTTTCTGCATACAGGTCTTTTGCCTCCTTAGGTAGGTTTATTCCTAGATATTTTATTCTTTTTGTTGCAATGGTAAATGGGAGTGTTTTCTTGATTTCACTTTCAGATTTTTCATCATTAGTGTATAGAAATGCGAGAGATTTCTGTGCATTAATTTTGTATCCTGCTACTTTACCAGATTCATTGATTAGCTCTAGTAGTTTTCTGGTAGCATCGTTAGGATTCTCTATGTATAGTATCGTGTCATCTGCAAACAGTGACAGTTTTACTTCTTCTTTTCCGATCTGGATTCCTTTTATTTCTTTTTCTTCTCTGATTGCTGTGGCTAAAACTTCCAAAAGTATGTTGAAAAATAGTGGTGAGAGTGGCAACCTTGTCTTGCTCCTGATCTTAGTGGAAATGGTTTCAGTTTTTCACCATTGAGAACGATGTTGGCTGTGGGTTTGTCATATATGGCCTTTATTATGTTGAGGAAAGTTCCCTCTATGCCTACTTTCTGCAGGACTTTTATCATAAATGGGTGTTGAATTTTGTCAAAAGCTTTCTCTGCCTCCATTGAGATGATCATATAGTTTTTCTCCTTCAATTTGTTAATATGGTGTATCACGTTGATTGATTTGCGTATATTGAAGAATCCTTGCATTCCTGGAATAAACCCCACTTGATCATGGTGTATGATCATTTTAATGTGCTGTTGCATTCTGTTTGCTAGTATTTTGTTGAGGATTTTTGCATCTATGTTCATCAGTGATATTGGCCTGTAGTTTTCTTTCTTTGTGACATCTTTGTCTGGTTTTGGTATCAGGGTGATGGTGGCCTCGTATAACGAGTTGGGGAGTGTTCCTCCCTCTGCAATATTTTGGAAGAGTTTGAGAAGGATAGATGTTAGCTCTTCTCTAAATGTTTGATAGAATTCGCCTGTGAAGCCATCTGGTCCTGGGCTTTTGTTTGTTGGAAGATTTTTAATCACAGTTTCAATTTCAGGGCTTGTGATTGGTCTGTTCATATTTTCTATTTCTTCCTGGTTCAGTCTCGGCACGTTGTGCATTTCTAAGAATTTGTCCATTTCTTCCAGGTTGTCCATTTTATTGGCATAGAGTTGCTTGTAGTAATCTCTCATGATCCTTTGTATTTCTGCAGTGTCAGTTGTTACTTCTCCTTTTTCATTTCCAATTCTATTGATTTGAGTCTTCTCCCTTTTTTTCTTCATGAGTGTGGCTAGTGGTTTATCAATTTTGTTTATCTTCTCAAAGAACCAGCTTTCAGTTTTATTGATCTTTGCTATTGTTTCCTTCATTTCTTTTTCATTTATTTCTGATCTGATTTTATGATTTCTTTCCTTCAGCTAACTTTGGGTTTTTTTTGTTCTTCTTTCTCTAATTGCTTTAGGTGTAAGTTTAGGTTGTTTATTTGAGATGTTTCTTGTTTCTTTCTTTTTTTTTTTTTTTTAAACATCTTTATTGAGGTATAATTGCCTTACAATAGTGTGTTAGCTTCTGCTTTATAACAAAGTGAATCAGTTATACATATACAATATGTTCCCATTTCTCTTCCCTCTTGCATCTCCCTCCCTCCCACCCTCCCCATCCCACCCCTCTAGGTGGTCACAAAGCACCGAGCTGATCTCCCTGTGCTATGCGGCTGCTTCCCACTAGCTATCTATTTTACATTTGGTAGTGTATATATGTCCATGACACTCTCTTACCCTGTCACAACTCACCCCACCCCCTCCCCATATCCTCAAGTCCATTCTCTAGTAGGTCTGTGTCTTTATTCCCGTCTTGCCACTAGGTTCTTCATGGCCTTTTTTTTTTTCCCTTAGATTCCGTATATATGTGTTAGCATACTGTATTTGTTTTTCTCTTTCTGACTTACTTCACTCTGTATGACAGACTCTAACTCCATCCACCTCATTACAAATACCTCCATTTCATTTCTTTTTATGGCTGAGTAATATTCCATTGTATATATGTGCCACATCTTCTTTATCCATTCATCTGTCGATGGACATTTAGGTTGCTTCCAGGTCCTGGCTATTGTAAATAGAGCTGCAATGAACATTGTGGTACATGACACTTTTTGACCTATGGTTTTCTCAGGGTATATGCCCAGTAGTGGGATTGCTGGGTCGTATGGTAGTTCTATTTGTAGTTTTTTAAGGAACCTCCATACTGTTCTCCATAGTGGCTGTATCAATTTACATTCCCACCAACAGTGCAAGAGTGTTCCCTTTCCTCCACACCCTCTCCAGCATTTATTGTGTTTCTTGTTTCTTAATGTAGGGTTGTATTGCTATAAACTTCCCTCTTAGAACTGCTTTTGCTGCATCCCATAGGTTTTGGGTCATTGTGTTTTCATTGTCATTTGTTTCTAGGTATTTTTTGATTTCCTCTTTGATTTCTTCAGTGATCTCTTGGTTATTAAGTAGTGTATTGTTTAGCCTCCATGTGTTTGTATTTTTTACAGATTTTTTCCAGTAAGTGATACCTAGTCTCATAGCGCTGTGGTCGGAAAAGATACTTGATATGATTTCAATTTTCTTAAATTTACCAAGGCTTGATTTGTGACCCAAGATATGATCTATCCTGGAGAATGTTCCATGAGCACTTGAGAAGAATGTGTATTCTGTTGTTTTTGGATGGAATGTCCTATAAATATCAACTAAGTCCATCTTGTTTAATGTATCATTTAAAGCTTGTGTTTCCTTATTTATTTTCATTTTGGATGATCTGTCCATTGGTGAAAGTGGGGTGTTAAAGTCCCCTACTATGATTGTGTTACTGTTGATTTCCCCTTTTATGGCTGTTAGTATTTGCCTTATGTATTGAGGTGCTCCTATGTTGGGTGCGTAAATATTTACAATTGTTATATCTTCTTCTTGGATCGATCCCTTCATCATTATGTAATGTCCTTCTTTGTCTCTTGTAATAGTCTTTATTTTAAAGTCTATATTGTCTGATATGAGGATTGCTACTCCAGCTTTCCTTTGATTTCCATTTGCATGGAATATCTTTTTCCATCCCCTCACTTTCAGTCTGTATGTGTCCCTAGGTCTGAAGTGGGTCTCTTGTAGACAGCATATATACAGATCTTGTTTTTGTATCCATTCAGCCAGTCTGTGTCTTTTGGTGGGAGCATTTAATCCATTTACATTTAAGGTAATTATCGATATGTATGTTCCTATTCCCATTTTCTTAATTGTTTTGGGTTTGTTATTGTAGGTCTTTTCCTTCTCTTGTGTTTCCTGCCTAGAGAAGTTCCTTTAGCATTTGTTGTAAAGCTGGTTTGGTGATGCTGAATTCTCTTAGCTTTTGCTTGTCTGTAAAGGTTTTAATTTCTCCATCAAATCTGAATGAGATCCTTGCTGGGTAGAGTAATCTTGGTTGTAGGTTTTTCTCCTTCATCACTTTAAATATATCCTGCCACTCCCTTCTGGCTTGCAGAGTTTCTGCTGAAAGATCAGCTGTTAACCTTATGGGGATTCCCTTGTGTGTTATTTGTTGTTTTTCCCTTTCTGCTTTGAATATGTTTTCTTTGTATTTAATTTTCGATAGTTTGATTAATATGTGTCTTGGCGTGTTTCTCCTTGGATTTGTCCTGTATGGGACTCTCTGTGCTTCCTGGACTTATTAACTATTTCCTTTCCCATATTAGGGAAGTTTTCAACTATAATGTCTTCAAATATTTTCTCAGTCCCTTTCTTTTTCTCTTCTTCTTGGACCCCTATAATTCGAATGTTGGTGCATTTAATATTGTCCCAGAGGTCTCTGAGAGTGTCCTCAGTTCTTTTCATTCTTTTTTCTTTATTCTGCTCTGCAGTAGTTATTTCCACTGTTTTATCTTCCAGGTCACTTATCCGTTCTTCTGCCTCAGTTATTCTGCTATTGATTCCTTCTAGAGAATTTTTAAATTCTTTTATTGTGTTGTTCATCGTTGTCTGTTTGCTCTTTAGTTCTTCTAGATCCTTGTTAAACATTTCTTGTATTTTCTCTATTCTATTTCCAGGATTTTGGATCATCTTTACTATCATTATTCTGAATTCTTTTTCAGGTAGACTGCCTATTTCCTCTTCATTTGTTAGGTCTGGTGGGTTTTTACCTTGCTCCTTCATCTGCTGTGTGTTTTTCTGTCTTCTTAGTTTGCTTAACTTACTGTTTGGTGTCTCCTTTTCGCAGGCTGCAGGTTCGTAGTTCCCGTTGTTTTTGGTGTCTGTCCCCAGTGGCTAAGGTTGGTTCAGTGGGTTGTGTAGGCCTCCTAGTGGAGGGGACTAGTGCCTGCGTTCTGGTGGATAAGGTTGGATCTTGTCTTTCTGGTGGGTGGGTCCATGTCTGGTGGTGTGTTTTGGGGTGTCTGTGGCCTTATTATGATTTTAGGCAGCCTCTCTGCTAATGGATGGGGTTGTGTTCCTGTCTTGCTAGTTGTTTGGCATAGGGTGTCCAGCACTGTAGCTTGCTGGTCGTTGAATGAAGATGCGTCTTGGCGTTGAGATGGACATCTCTGGGAGATTTTTGCCATTTGATATTATGTGGAGCTGGGAGGTCTCTTGTGGACCAGTGTCCTGAAGTTGGCTCTCCCACCTCAGAGGCACAGCACTGACTCCTGGCTGGAGCACAAAGAGCCTTTCATCCACACGGCTCAGAATAAAAGGGAGGAAAAAATAGAAAGAAAGAAGGAAGGAGGATAAAATAAAATAAAGTAAAATAAAATAATTAAAATAAAAAATAATTATTAAGAAAAAAATTTAAAAATTAAAAAAAAACAAAAAAAAAACCAGAAAATGGAGGACAGAAGCCTAGCACAAATGGTAAAAGCAAAGCTATACAGACAAAATCATACACAGAAGCATACACATACACACTCACAAAACGAGAAAAAGGGGGAAAAAATATATATCTTTGCTCCCAAAGTCCACCTCCTCAATTTGGGATGATTCCTTGTCCATTCAGGTATTCCACAGATGCAGGGTACATCAAGTTGATTGTGGAGCTTTAATCTACTGCTTCTGAGGCTGCTGGGAGAGATTTCCCTTTCTCTTCTTTGTTCGCACAGCTCCTGGGGTTCAGCTTTGGATTTGGACCCACCTCTGCGTGTAGGTAGCCTGAGGGCGTCTGTTCTTCGCTCACACAGGACGGGGTTAAAGGAGCAGCTAATTCGGGGGCTCTGGCTCACTCAGGCCGGGGGGAGGGAGGGGTACGGATGCGGGGTGAGCCTGCGGCGGCAGAGGCCGGCGTGACGTTGCACCAGCCTGAGGCGCGCCGTGTGTTCTCCTGGGGAAGTTGTCCCTGGATCACGGGACCCTGGCCGTGGCAGGCTGCACAGGCTCCCGGGAGGGGAGGTGTGGAGAGTGACCTGTGCTTGCTCACAGGCTTCTTAGTGGCTGTAGCAGCAGCCTTACCGTCCCATGCCCATCTCTGGGGTCCGCGCTGATAGCCGCCGCTCGTGCCCGTCTCTGGAGCTCCTTTAAGTGGCACTCTTAATCCCCTCTCCTCGCGCACCAGGAAACAAAGAGGGAAGAAAAAGTCTCTTGTCTCTTCAGCAGGTCCAGACTTTATCCAGGACTCCCTCCCGGCTAGCTGTGGTGCACTAGCCCCTTCAGGGTGTGTTCACACAGCCAACCCCAGTCCTCTCCCTGGGATCCGACCTCCGAAGCCCGAGCCTCAGCTCCCAGCCCCCGCCCGCCCCGGCGGGTGAGCAGACAAGCCTCTTGGTCTGGTGAGTGCTGGTCGGCACTGATCCTCTGTGCAGGAATCTCTCTGCTTTGCCCTCCACACCCCTGTGGCTGCGCTCTCCTCCATGGCTCCGAAGCTTTCCCCCTCCGCCACCCGCAGTCTCCACCCGTGAAGGGGCTTCCTAGTGTATGGAAACACTTCCTCCTTCACAGCTCCCTCCCACTGGTGCAGGTCCCATCCCTATTCTTTTGTCTCTTTTCTTTTTTCTTTTGCCCTACCCAGGTACGTGGGGAGTTTCTTGCCTTTTGGGAGGTCTGAGGTCTTCTGCCAGTGTTCAGTAGGTGTTCTATAGGAGCAGTTCCACATGTAGATGTATTTCTGATGTATCTGTGGGGAGGAAGGTGATCTCCGCGTCTTACTCTTCCGCCATCTTGAAGCTCCTTATCTGTGTCTTTTAATTTGTGTATGTAGATCATTCACATTTAAAGTGATTGTTGATATAGTTGGATTAATAGTTACTATATTTGTAACTGTTTTCTCTCTGTTTCATTTATTCTACATTTCTTTTTTTTCTCCACTTTTTCTGCCTTCTCTGATTTTGAGTATTTAATATGATACCATTTCATCCCCCTTTTAATCGATCCATCATTTAATATATCAAATATATTTCTTTCCCCCCAGCTTTATTGAGATGTATTTGACATATAACATCGTGTAAGGTTAAGGTATACAATGTAATAATATGGTATACATATATGTTGCAAAATGATTACCTCAATAAAGTTAGTTTAAAACATCCATCACCTCATATGGTTACAATTATTTTTTTGGTGGTGGTGGTAACTTTTAAAATCTACTCTTAACAACTTTCAAATATACAATACAGTACTGTTAACATAGTTACCATGCTGTATGTTACATTCCCAGAACTTATTCCTCTTATAACTGAAAATTTGTATCCTTTGACCACCTTCACCCATTTCCACACCCTCCCCCACCCCACCCCAGCAACTACCAATCTGTTCTCTGTTTCTTTGAGTTTGGTTTTCTTGGATTCCACATATAAGTGAGATCATACAATATTTGTTTTTCTCTATCAAACTTAGCAAATATACTTCTTTTAAAAATTAATGGTTTCCCTAGTTTATAATATTAAAAAAAGTTTTAATTCATTTACATTCACCTTCAAATAACACAAAACTGCTTCACATATAGTGTATGTATTTTATTAAAGAGCATTCCCAATTCTTTCCACCCATCCCTTGTGACATTGCTATTATTCATGTTTTATGCATATGCTATAATCACCCAGTACATTGTTACTAGGCAGTTATCAGTAAGATCAATTAAGAATAGGAAAAATAGGGCTTCCCTGGTGGCGCAGTGGTTGAGAATCTGCCTGCCAATGCAGGGGACACGGGTTCGAGCCCTGGTCTGGGAAGATCCCACATGCCACGGAGCAACTGGGCCCGTGAGCCACAATTACTGAGCCTGCGCGTCTGGAGCCTGTGCTCCGCAACAAGAGAGGCTGCGATGGTGAGAGGCCCACGCACCGCGATGAAGAGTGGTCCCCACTTGCCGCAACTAGAGAAAGCCCTCGCACAGAAACGAAGACTCAACACAGTCATAAATAAATAAATAAAAGAACGTGAATTTCTTTAAAAAAAAAAAGAATAGGAAAAATAAATGATTTTATGTCTTCTTCATTTTTTCCTTCTCTAATGCTCTTCCTTTCTTTATGTATATCCAAGGTTTTGTCCTATATATTTTCCCTTCTGCCCAAAGAACTTCTTTTTAACATTTTTTTCCCAAGGTGCATATATGGGCAATGAATTCCTTCAGGTTTTGTTTGTGTGAGAAAGTTTATCTTCTCTTCACTTTTGAAGAACAATTTTGCTGGATACAGAATTCTAGGTTGGTGAGTTTTTTTTTCTTTCAATACTTTAAATATTTCACTTCACACTCTTTTCTCCATAGTTTCTGATGCGATATCCACTGTAATTCTTGCATCTGTATATTAGTTTCCTAGAGCTGCCAAATTACCACAAACTGGGTGCCTTAAAACAAATTTATTCTTTCACAATTCTGGAGGCCTGAAGTCTGAAATCAAGGTGTTGGCAGGACCGCTCTCTTTCCCAAGGCTCTAGGGCAGAATGCTTCCTTGCTTATTCCATCTTCTGGTGGCTCCAGTCCTTGTTTTGGAGGACAGACATAATTACCATAACACAGTGCCCAGTAATCACTCAATAAATGTTAGTTCTCTCATTAGTATTTCTCTAAGTGTCTCTCTCCCTTTTTGGACTTGAGTCTTCCAAAGCCATGTCTGGATGATGCACACAACACTTATCATGGGTGTTGTACCTAATGAGGACCCAATAAGCAGTTGTTAAAATGAATTATTCAAAAGGAGCTATGGCCAGTTCCCTAGTGGATCAACAGATTTGTGAATAGATGAGAATATGTGCTGAGCCAATTGTTTTTTCTTATCCAAACATATATCTGACTATAACTAAACTTATGATTCTCTTAGGTTTCACAGCATTCTGTAGACATGGTATTATCTGAGGTATTCTGTATCTCATCTTATTCTTACAAAAACATTTGTCATTAGATTTAGGGCCCATCCGGATAACCCAGGATGATCTCATCTTCAGATTCTTCACTTAATTACATTTGCAAAGAACATTTTTTCCAAAAAATTCACATTCACAGCTACTGGGGGTTAGGACTTATACATATCTTTTCGGGGAACACAATTCAACGTACTAAAACCTCTTTCTCTATAGATAAGATGTTTTACCCCTCATATTATCATTTATTTAGGTCTTCTTTAGTTTATATCTGCAGTGACTTTCAGTTTTTGGTGTATGGTTTTTCTACAACTTTGGTCAGATCTATCCCTATGTATTTCATATTTTCTGATGCTATTTTAAAATGCACTGTTTTTCATTTCAGTTTGCAGTTGTTCATTGCTAATATGTAAAAATAAAAAAATTTTTTTGTATATAGACTTTGTATACTGCAACCTTGCTAAATTCAAATATTAGTTTTTGAAGTTTTTTTTTAAGATTGATAGAGTATTCTACATACACTATTTTAGAGTCTGAGTAAAGACATTTTTACATCTCCCTTTGTGATCTGGAGGCCTTTTTTCCCCTCTTGTTGCACTGGACAGAACCTTCAGTATGAAGTTGAACAACCCTTCCCTGCTCTGGGAGTGCACATCAGTTTAGATGGTAGTTTCCTGAATGCAAACACCCAGAACAACTTTCAGCATGTGAATATTTGCCTCCTCACCATCTACACTGAAAAAACCTAAGCCTGGGTAATACCCTTTCTGAGTTGAACATAACCCCTCAGATTTAAAACAAGAGTAGGATACTCAGTAGGGCAAGTTTAATTCACTAAAGTCTTGACAGAATGAAGGCAGTGATTTCAGGCTAGAAACAGAACTGAGAAGAGCTACGTGGACATTGTGAAAATGAGAAAGAATGGAAAAGTCACCTGGTGGTAGCCAAGAAGTGAATGATCTTCAAGGCATACAAGGGAAATTTGTAGGAAGGAACTGAGATGATTCACATATCCACTGAGACTTACATATTAAATGTAGTCACATTATGTTGGAGGGATTTTAGGTAAACATCCAAAATAATAGGTCATGCATGGTGAAGGGTGGGAGAAAAAGAACAGAATGAACCACCGAATGTAGTAGCTGTGGTGAAAGTCTTGGAGGAAATACCCTCTCTAGCATGTCGGCTGTCAGAACTGATGGTGGGGAGATGAGGAAAAGTGGAAGGTCATTTTGGGAAGGCTCTTTAGAAGTACTAAAAATAAATGTTCCCTTTCTGCAATTAGAGCATGTTGTCTTCCAGGGTCCCCTTACACCCCCATCCCAAGGTATCAAGAGTGGTGCTTTTTAATGTCCAAGCCACCGCAGAGTTACTATCGCTGGGGAAATTCCCTGGTGACTAAAGAAAGCCCAAGGGCATGGTTCTTCATTGTCTTGGGGAGGGATATATAGGGAAATGACAAAAAGTGTTCAAACGTTCAGAGAACTAAAACATTTGCCATTTGGCTCTGGTGAAATATATAATCAGTTTCAGCATGCACCTGAAAAGGTAGAACTAAAACATTCATGAATCATCATTCCAAAGTTTTCATAAGTTTAAAAACTAAACACTCTATCCTACTGAATTGGGGAAGTCTTTAGTACTTCTTCAAATAATTTAAGATAAATAGTTTCACATAGTTATATCAAGCTAAGAAGCATGCTTAACAGTGGGAACCATGTTAATTAAATAAAGCTTAGAAGAATTAAATCTATTTACTATAAAAATGATGCTCTCACCTTGTAATATTTTTAGACAATTGAGACATGCTTCAAATAGAAAATAAAAGTCACATACATTCCGTTTCCACTCACACCCTCAAAGTTTACCACTGTGAACAATTTCTGTACATCCTTCCAGAGGATTTTTATGTGCATACTAACATTTATGTGAAAAAATTTTAATTATGTTACCTTGTTGGACTCACTTTTCTGCATCTTGCTCTTTCATTTAACATTAGATCTTGGACATTTTTCTATGTTAATGTATACTTTCTATCACTTTATTTTCATTGACTGAATAACATGGATCCTTAGGATTTTTCCAGGTTCTTGTATTACAAACAATATGACAATAAACATCCTTCCATCTTAGTGTACTTACATGACAGTTTTTGTAGGATAAGTCTCATAAATGGAATTGCTCAATCAAAAATGTATGTACATAATAAATTTTTTAAAATGTACACTTTATAATTTGTTAGTTACTGTCATATTTTCCTATAAAATGGTGCCAATTTATATTCTCACAGTGTTCAAAAACACTTGTTTCTCTTACATTCTTGCCAACACATTTTAATCTTTGCCAATATGACTGAAGAAGTATCTTAAGAGTTTTAATTTGCCTTTTACAATTACTAGTAAAGATTGTTTTAAATGCATTTTGGACAGTTTTATTTCTTATTCTGTAAAGTATTTTTCATTTGCTTGCCTATTTTCTATTAGGTTGTTTGTTTCTTTTCTTTATAGACCTGCAGTTCTTAATATAACATCAACAATGATAGGTAACATTTTTAGAGGACCTGACTACGTGCCAGGAATATTTTAAGCACTTTATATTTATTATTTTATTTATTCTTCACAAAAACCCAAAAGGAAAACAGTACATTATCTGTGTTCATCTGACAACATAACTGAAGTACAGAATGGTGAAGTAACCTGCCCAAGGTCATATAGTAAGTCAGCGGTCCCCAACTTTTTGGCACCAGGGACCGGTTTTGTGGAAGACAATTTTTCCACGGTTGGGCGGGGTTGGGGGGGATGGTTTAGGTGGTAATGCGAGAGATGGTTCAGGCAGTAATGCGAGTGATGGGGAGCGGCAGGTGACGCTTCGCCCGCCGCTCACCTCCTGCTGTGAGGCCCGGTTCCTAACAGGCTTCAGACCGATAGTCGTCCACGGGCCGGGGGGTTGGGGACCCCTGTAGTGAGTGGCTGCATTGGAATTTGAGCCCTGGGAGTCTAACCCACAACTTACTCTCCTAATTGGAATTACATTGAATTTATAGATTAATTTGGCAAGAATTGATATCATTACTCTTTTGAGTCTTCCCCTGACCACTGTTCTCCATTTATTTAGATTTTTAAGATAACTTTCAATTAAAATTTTATAATTTTATATATAATGGTCTTGCACAACTTTCACTGGATTATTTCTAGGTATCTAGTATTTTTGTTGCTAGTATAAATGACATTTAGACATTTTGATTGCATTTAAAACTCTTCATTCCTAATGTAGAAATAAAATGAATTTTTGTATACTGAAACCACTTTCAGCAGTGTAGCTGAATCCTTTCTTATTTACAGTGCTAGGAACTCTAGTGCAGTGTTGAATAAATAGGATGCTAGTCAATTTCTTAATAGCTAGACTCCCATGGATTCACAAGGAACGTAAACATATTAAAGGTATGGTGAAGGCTTGCAGTTAATACATCTGCTACCAGTTATATAGTGTTACTAATGTTTCAGTTACTATTCTAAGTGCTTTATAAGTGTTAGTTCATTAAATCCACCTAAAATTCTGTGAGACAAGGACTAATATTACCTTTATTCTGTTGTTGAGAAATCTAAGGCACAGGGAGAATATGTTACTTGTTCCATGTCACATGGCTAGTAAGGGATGGGGTCCACATGGTGTGGTTCTAGAGTCCATGCTTTTAACTACTATGCCAAACTGAAACTTTTATTTGAATACATTTACTTTAAATAGCAGATGGAACTGTAATGTCACTTGCCTATAATAAAATACAGTTAGTATGGGTTACATTTATTTTGAGGTTGTGAGAAAAATGCAACCATCTTAAATTATACCTATATGGAAATATAAAAAAGGTCCCCACTAGCTAGTTAATATCTCCAACTTCCATTGCCTTTATAATCACTTGCAGACAATATGGGCTGGGTTCTCCAATAAGGTGAGCAATTAAATACCAAATGGTCATCTAAAGTAGAGCAATGATCAAGGAATGGTGAGTAGACGGCTTAACTGTGCATAATAGTGAATAGTGTATTTTTTCCTAGAGTTTGTAATCAAGACTTTTAAATACAAAGTCTGATTAGTGTAAGAAGACTCACACTGGTGTTTCTAAAATTGGTGTGAGATCACTGGCAGATTTTTTTGTTCATGTATAATTACACTTGGATAGTATTTCTAAGGTAGAGAGGAACATTTTCCTATCCAGAGCCAGTCAGAAGCGAAATGTCAGTGCCCTTGGTATGGATTCATTCCATTTGATACCTCTGTAATGGAAAGGTAAGTTAACAACAAACAATGTGAACTGGCTCGTAGGAGCTCTGAGCCACATGATCCATTTTTTTTTTTAATAAAACTGATGAGTGACAATGAGTGGGTAAAAATAATGCAAGTTTTGTTCTGATACATTTCCTCTGTAAACACAGATAAGATTTCTACGTGGGTGACATTTGCTGTTATGGTGGAGTGTAGCACTTCCCAAACTAATCTGATGCTAGTGTCATGAGAGATGGCAATGGGTGGTCTGTGAAAAAAGGAATTTGATAATCAAATTAATTTAGCCTGTCTAACCTACCCTACAACACGATCATACTTCTGCCCTGTGTGAGATTATTCAGGATGTGGATACTTACGGTTGTCCTGTATCAGCCTAATTTCAGATATCCCTCTCTTTTTTCATCAAACTCACTTACAGTAAATATACCTTAAGAAAAATGAGTGTGTTCTTTGCATTTTTTAAAATAAATTTATTTATTTATTATTTATTTTTGGCTGCATTGGGTGTTTGTTTGTGTGCGCCGCTTTCTCTAGTTGCTGAGAGCGGGGGCTACTCTTCGTTGCGGTGCGCGGGCTTCTCATTGTGGTGGCTTCTCTTGTTGCGGAGCTCAGGCATGTGGGCTTCAGTAGTTGTGGCTCGCAGGCTCTAGAGCACAGGCTCAGTAGTTGTGGTGCATGGGCCTAGTTGCTCCGCAGCATGTGGGATCTTCCCAGACCAGGGCTCGAACCCGTGTCCCCTGCACTTGCAGGCGGATTCTTAACCACTGCGCCACCAGGGAAACCCTGTTCTTTGTATTTTATTAAGATATTTTTTGCCCTAGCAGAAAAGACAAACATGTAAACTAGCAGTAAAAATACTGTGTGATAAGTGATCGACTAAAGTACATGACAATATAAATATATAACAGACAAGGGAAACTTAAGTTTTCTGGGGAATTTGGGAAGGTTTCATAGAGATGGCGGCCCTTAGGTTGAGAATAAAAAAGATGAATTGGAGTTTTCTAGGCAGTCACGGGTCCTTGCAGATATATGGTTTGGTTAAGCAAGGTGGGTAGAGACAGAATCAGATTTAGGAGGAGGGCAGACAGGCGGCTGCACAGGGTGTCAATCTATTCTGGGCGCTAAAACATTAAAGTGTTAATTAGTAAATGAAACCAGTTAATTCATGCTTCTATCTACCAATCATTATATAACTAGCAAAACAGAAATCGGACCCCTTTTGACTGAAATATTCAGTACCTCAAGTAGAAATAAAAATACTCCTAGTGGTGCTGACTTCTCATGGTTGAACGGTTTTCGCAACACACACGTGCAAGTTGCAGGTTCCAACTACAGGCAGGTGGCACAACCAAACCCAAGACCAGTCAGAGGACAGTCACCTAAATTCAGCAGCAAAGTATAGGACTATTTATTTGGAATAAGAAATTTCATCTAGTAGCTACATTTTAAATGGTTCACCATGCCTCCCAAGAGGTTGTCAGGATTTGGAAATTGTATGGAATAAATTAATGTCATAAATCCTTTACCTTAAACGTAAAGAAGCATAAAATTTTATTATTAGAAAATTCATATCTTTCCATCCTCACTTGAAAAAATGAGGCTGAAGAAGTATGTATTTAAAGAATATCGACTTGATTGGGTGCCAAATTAGTAGCCATCTGGGGAGTACCACTTTTTATCATTCTGGCTCTGAATATAGGGGAGTAATGAGAGATGAGGCTACAGAGATCAGCAGGGGACAAATAACTAGCAGAAAATATAAGCAACGTAAAATATAAAATTTATCTTATGTGTCATTGGGATCCACGGAAAGGGTTTAACTAAAGGATCGGTGTAATCCCGTTTATGTTTCAGACAAATCACTCTGTTAGTCATGCAGAAGATAGCCTGAGCAGGGAGAGGAAGGAGTATGATTAAAGGCAAGAAGACTACCTAGGAGGCTGCTGACATAGTCTAGGTCTGAAATGATGAGGTATTGAGCTAGTCAGTACTTGTGGAAATGAAGAAGATATCAGAGATTCAGAAGCTTTATTAAGAGGCAGATGCCACAAGACAGATTGTCCATTCATTCAAAAAATATATTCATCTCCTACTTTGTGCCAGAAACAGCTAGAACCTAGAAATCTGAAGATAAGTAAAACACAATCCCTGTTTTCAGGTGAAAGAAGTAGCAATGCATATAAATAATTATAAAACAGCGTGATGGGACTATAGTAAAATTATGTATGAGCTACAGTGGGGCATGAAGAGGAGGAAATGATTTACTTTACCTGGGAAACTTGAGGAAGGCTTCAGAGAGGTGGTAGCACTTGAAATAAGCCTTCAGGAACATATAGGAGTTGGTTGGATGATCATGGATCATCCTGGTAAAATCATTTCTGGAAGAGGGAGCTGTGTGTGCAAAGGCTCATAAGTTTAAGAGAACATGCCCTTATTTGGTAATGAAACTTCAAGTTTTTCGATCTGACAGTGTGGGTGAATGAGGGGGTGAGGGATGCGAGAGGCCATAGCAATTAATAAAAGATAAGGGTGAAGAACTAGGATGGCTACCTCATAAAGTGCATTGGAAAACCACATGCTGATGAGTTTGGCTTTGTCCTAAAAAGGCAATGAGTAGTCATTGGAGGCTTTAAAACAAAGAACTGACATTGTCTCCATTGCATTTTATTTTTTATTCTTTTTAATCTTTTAATCGAAGTATAGTTAATTTACAATGTTGTGTTAGTTTCAAGTGTACAGCAAAGTGATTCGGAGATATATATATATATATATATATATATACATATATATATATATATATACACATACACACACACTCATTTTCAGATTCTTTTCCCTTATAGGTTATTACAAGATATTGAGTATAGTTCCCTGTGGTATACAGTAGGTCCTTGTTGTTTACCTATTTTATATATAGTAGTGTGTATGTATTAATCCCAACTCCTAATTTATCTCTTTAGAAATGATTCTGCTCTTTGAAACAGAGTTATGCAAACAAAGTTGATCCTGTTTTTTTTGTGTGTTTCTATGGTACCCACTGTTTTATCACTTATCAGACTTAAGTCAAACTGAAAAGGTTTGAATCCTGTGTCCATCAGCCACTTACCATTAGACCTTGGGCCAGTCATTTTACCATAGGTTCTTTTTCCTCTTCTGTTAAATGGAGATACAGTAAGTCCCCTACATATGAATAAGTTCCATTCCAAGAGCGAGTTCATATGTCCAATTTGTTTGCAAGTCCAAAAAAGTTAGCCTAGGTACCCAACTAACACAATCGGCTATGTAGTACTGTACTGTAATAGGTTTATAATACTTTTCACACAAAAGTAAAGTACACAATAGCACAACCACTTGTAGAGGATGCACGCACGTGACAATGTACGCCAGACACGTGAACTAACTTACGTGATTGGACATGTGAACGCACGTTTGCATCTTTGAAAGTTTGCAACTTGAAGGTTTGTATATAGGGGACTTCTTGTATTAATAGTACCACCCACGTTGGGTCCTGGTGGGGATTAAAAGAGATAATATATGTGAAATGTTTGTAACAATGTCTTAAATACCATAACCACAAAACAAATAAAATACTATTTTTGTTTGTGTGTTTCTAAGACAATCTACCCTACCAGACTTTGACCTTTCCAAGGGTAAGAGTTGTACCTATTTTCGTGTTTCCTGGTATAGTGCATAGCTATGGTAGACAAGATGACATGCCACCCAGATCCCCCTTCAGTGAAGGACTTATTCCCCTAGCTGTTGGGAGTACTCTCAGCAGAAAGCCTTCAGTTGTCAGTCCCTTCAGGAAACATCTCAGCTACACAGAGCTGCTTTGTTCAAGGTCACATCCCTTCCCAAGGTAGAGACACAGTGAGTAATTGATTTAGAAATATACAGGCCTGGTGATATCCATTCTTGGGGATGGCAACTCTGAAGGGCAACTATAGCTTCAGAGATCCCTGTGGGGCTGGACAAGGTTATCATTGGGCTGCATCATAATTTGAGATCTCCCACTGCCCACTCCTGTTTCCTTTCTTCTCCCTTCCATAGATGTTTATCTCAAAGGCACTCCTTAGAAACATCCTGCACATTGACGTCCATCTCAGAACTGGCTCCCTAGGGAATCCAACCCACAACTGTGGCATTTGTAAGGTAGTCAAAGGTTAGTTGAATGAATGAATGGATGAATGTTCATTTCTTCTGCAAAATATGAAAATCATGGGCTTTGTGTGTTATTTAACCTTTCTTCCCTTCATCTTTATGGGGATGTAGTAAACAATGTGCTCTGTGAAGAGAATATATATACTCTTAACTATGTGAATCCAGGAATAAATTATACTCTGGCAGAGTGCAAACTTTCAGTGCCAAAAGTATTTCTGTTGGCTTCTCTCCTTGTAATTAAACCATGTTCATCCTTGAGGATGTCTTAAAAAGAAATGCTTGGATTTTAAGAGAACACTAATACAATATGAAGGGAAGCTATGTTGATAATGTCTTTTTGAGGAGATAGCTAATGCAAAAAACTTTTAAAATATTACATAAAGTAAGTCAACTCAGTACACCATATGAAAATGTAATCTCCTGTTTCTTCGTGTTTTGTTGGTAGGAAAGGGCCTTTAATTTCTTTACTTTATTCATCATGCTGTTGTATATAACAAGATATATATATATATATATATATGTTTTTTAAAATTTATTTATTTGGCTGCACTGGGTCTTAGTTGTGGCACATGGGATCTTTAGTTGTGGCATGCAGGATCTTTTGTTGTGGCATGTGGAATCTTTAGTTGTGGCATGTGGGATCTAGTTCCCTGACAAGGGATCGAACCCAGGCCCCCTGAATTGGGAGTGTGGAGTCTTAGCCACTGGACCACCAGGGAAACCCCAATATTTTAAAAGTATATATATATAAAGAACTCAGTTCTACTGTCCTGTGGTGAATATCAATTGACCATAAATGCATGGGTTTATTTCTGGGTTCTCTATTCTGTTCCATTGGTCTATATGTCTGTTTTTATGCCAGTACCATACTGTTTTGATTATGATCACTTTGTAATATAATTTGAAGTCACAGTCAACATACTTTTATTGCATATGTAGTTAGGTGAAAAAATAATACCAAAGACGGGGACCCATCCTTTCATTCATGGAGCTCACAGTCATTGGGACATGGAAAAGTAAACAGAATACTGCAATCCAGTATAAGAGGGACTATGAGAGAAGCTGGAAGTGAGAACAAGAGGCTTTGGTTGCTCACAACATGTACACCTAATTAAGAATGGAGTAGGGAAAACATGCTAGGGTAGCTTACTGGAGCAGGTGGTGATGACCAACCCAAGTTTTGCATGACCATTAAGACTGAATCAAGAAAAGAGACAGGGAAAAGGTTTTTCAGGCAGAGGGATCAGTATGTGCAAAATATTGAGCTAGGACTATGAGGGAGTCAGGATGGGAGTTCTGGAAGTAACAAAACAAACAAGAACTTCAATGGAATAGAAAAGTTTATTTTTAGTCCTAATGTGATATCTCATCACCTCACTAAACAATTCATTTTGGAAGTCACCTCTATATAGATGGTATATTTCTTTCACTTTATAACTCATACATTTCCCAAAAGTGTGATTTCTGAATGTTTACTATCAATTTTATCCATTTGAGAAATAACTTTCAAATGGCCCAGCTTTTACAAATATCTACATATGGAGATTAATATAGCACTGATGTGATAGTTTCACTATATATTTAGTACTGAAATTGGCCCAAGCCTGGGCTTTTCAAGCTGACTTTCTTCCCCATCCACCCTGGGGCCAGCATGCCATAGTAATGGAAACTTGCAGTTTTCTGAATAATAGCACATGGCAGCACCACTTAGGTAAGCACAGAGATCTCATAATTTAAAACTCATCACCCCCTTTCTAAAACACTTTCTATGGCAGCCCACTGCTTTTAAAAATAAAGCCCAATTTCCTATGTAAAGCATTCAAAACCTGGGACAAATTCACCCCAAACTTCTATTCCAGGCTCCTTTCCCTGCATTTTCCCTCCCCGTCACACCCTGAACACACCAGCCATGCCAGAATTCCTTGCCACTGCCTGAATATCATCTGTAGAGCTTTAGCTTTGCTCATATATCCCTCTGCCTAGAATTCCCTTCCTCACTACACCCCACGCCTTTCTGGCTCCCTTCCGTAATATTTAATGTATCACTTTTCTTTGAGGAGCACTTATCACCTATTGGACAATGGTGATTACTACTGAGTCCAAAAGAACTGTGTTCAAATTGAAGCTCTGCCTTTTTTACTAGCTGTGAAACCATGCACCAGTTAATTAACCATTTTAAGGGACCTCTGTTCCCTCATCTGTAAAATGGGAATAACGATAATACCTCTGTCATAGGAGGGTGGTGAGGATTAAATGACATAATTACCATAACACAGTGCCCAGTAATCACTCAATACATGTTAGTTCTTTCATTAGTATTTCTCTAAGTGTCTCTCTCCCTTTTTGGACTTGAGTCTTCCAAAGCCATGTCTGGATGATGCACACAACACTTATCACAGGTGCTGTACCTGATGAGGACCCAATAAGCAGTTGTTAAAATGAATTATTCAAAAGGAGCTATGGCCAGTTCCCTAGTGGATCAACAAATCTGTGAATAGATGAGGATTTGTACTGAGCCAATTGTTTGTTCTTATCCAAACATATATCTGACTATAACTAAACTTATGATTCTCCTAAGTTTCACAACATTCTGTAGACATGGTATTATCTGAGTGTTATGTGACTTCTTATGGCGTTTCAGATTATGAAATACTGTTAGGTTATTTTTTTGTTTAATAACAGAAGAATATTTGTAAGAAATTTCAAGTTTACATAAATTGATTCTTGTTTTTCATTTTTTCCTATATTTAGAGTTCACTGAGTGAAATAATTTCCTAGTCACAGTTGAATGGAAACCCATAGTCAAACTACAAATTAGAGTAAAATACTAGCTTCTTGATATATTTGTTCAAAATGCAATTTTCCTTTGCTCCCAATATAATTTACTAAGTGAGTACAGTCTAATTACATGTCAAATATTTTTTTCTCTTTTTGTGACACACTGAGATATTTTTCTACCATTTAGTGATTATTTGAAATCTTGCCAACTAGGAATCATATGCCAACTGCTGAACATCCTACTCAGAGTCTCCTCAACACAAGAGGCTTAGGGAGTGCTGAAACATATATCCATTAGAGGCAGATGACAGTCAGAGGGAGCAGTGTACAAATGGCTAACAAATGCTTAGAGCACAGTTTCAAAAGCACAAAGCCATTTGTTTTCCTTATCAAATTAAATATATTAGTTGTGATATTCCAAAGCATCATTTAGATAAATGTCTGTAGCTCAGGGCATACTGTATAGGTCAGCACACCAGTATAGTCCTGTATTAGAAATGTATGCATTTACTTAAATTGCAGAAAGCAGAACAAAGGCACAGATACTAAGACATTCAGTAGTCTCTGACTCTCATACTGAGTTGGCAGTTTTGGAGGTCATTTTGAGAGGGTCTAAGGATGAGACTCTCAAGTATGGGTTTGAATAATCCTGACAGATTCATAATGATTTCGGAATTTTAAGAGTCAGTTATTTCTAAAGTTACGTTGGAGGTTGTATTATTTGCTTCAAATTCCTCATCCTTCCATATGTCTATGGTGCAGCAGTGTCCTCCCAAACTCAAACTTGAGTAGGACTGTGTGATTTGCCTTGGACTGTAGAATAAGCTGGAAGTAACAGTGAGCCAATTCCAAACGTAGCCCTCAAGAGGCTTGCATTTTTCCACTTGCTCTTTTTTTTTGTTAACATTTTTATTGGAGTATAGTTGCTTTACAATGTTGTGTTAGTTTCTGCTGTATAACAAAGTGAATCAGCTGTATGTATACATATATCCCCATATCCCCTCCCTCTTGCGTCTCCCTCCCACCCTCCCTATCCCACCCCTCTAGGTGGTCACAAAGCACCGAGCTGATCTCCCTGTGCTATGTGGCTGCTTCCCACTAGCTAGCTATTTTACATTTGGTAGTGTATATATGTCCATGCCACTCTCTCACTTCGTCCCAGCTTACCCTTCCCCCTCCCCGTGTCCTCAAGTCCATTCTCTACGTCTGCGTTTTTATTCCTGTCCTGCCCCTAGGTTCCTCAGAACCATTTTTTTTTTTAGATTCCATATATATGTGTTAGCATACAGTATTTGTTTTTCTCTTTCTTATTTACTTCACTCTGTATGACAGACTCTAGGTCCATCCACCTCACTACCAATAACTCAGTTTTGTTTCTTTCCACTTGCTCTTGAGCCTCTGCTGTTGCTGGAAGAACGTGGTGAGCTCAGGATAGCCCACTGAACCCCAAAGGAGGATGAGAGAAAAGTGATGCAGAGTTTCTACCACAGCTGAGCCGGGCTTAGATCAGCCAACTCCCAGGTGTGTGAACAAGCATATCTGACGTTAGCAGAGCTGCCTAGTGTATCCCAGACTAGATCAAACAACCACCAGATGTGTGAGCAAACACATCTGAGATAAAAAGAGCTGCCCAGCTGAGCTCAACATAGATAAACCAACCCCTAGATGTATGAGCAAGCAAAATTGAGATTAGCAGATCTGTCCAGCAGGGTCCAGCCTAGATTAGTTGACCCAGCGTTGTGAGCTAAAAAAATACTTACCATTTATGCCACTGAGATTTTGTAATTGTTTACATGTTACTGTGGCCATAGTTAGCTGATAAGTTGTGTACAGACATGTAAAAAGTTTTGTAATATTATGTTATAACAAGAACTCTATTATCATGAGTGAAGACCAAACAGATTTATAGGTTATTACACAGATGTACCCAATCAGAATAATTTTATTTCCATCTCTCAGCCTGTCTACTTATTATAACTCTAAAGCCTAGCTATATTCTTTAATAAAAGTTGATTGTCAGGAATTAAACCAACTAAGATAATCTAAATTCACAAAATCTGCATCTAAATTCAGAGAGCAATATTTATTCTTTTTTAAAATCCCATTTTAATGTACCTAGTTGTTTATATGAAAGTAATTCTCAAGCATTGGGCCTTGGATTTCTCAGGGAGAGGGTGTATGGAGTTATTGCAAACGGTCCTGGAAGCTATATTTATGTACATGTTCACACACTAACATGCAATTAGTATTTTACATGAAAGGGCTGGGAGTGACCATCAAAAAGTGTTTCATGTAAGGCAATGAACAAGCCAAAAATAAAATTAAGAAAATTTCACTCACAGCAACGTCAAAAAGAAAACAAATGCTTAGGAACAAATTTAACAGAAGAAGTGCAAATCTTGTACCTGAAAACTGTAAAACACGGGGCTTCCCTGGTGGCACAGTGGTTGAGAATCTGCCTGCCAATGCAGGGGACACGGGTTCGAGCCCTGGTCTGGGAGGATCCCACATGCCGCGGAGCAACTGGGCCCGTGAGCCACAGCTACTGAGCCTGCGCGTCTGGAGCCTGTGCTCTGCAACAAAGAGAGGCCGCGATAGTGAGAAGCCTGCGCACCACAATGAAGAGTGGCCCCCGCTCGCCGCAACTAGAGAAAGCCCTCGCACAGAAACGAAGACCCAACACAGCCAAAAAAAAAAAAAAAATGTAGTCATTTAAAAAACAAAACAAAAAACTGTAAAACAGGGCTTCCCTGGTGGCGCAGTGGTTGAGAATCTGCCTGCCAATGCAGGGGACACGGGTTCGAGCCCTGGTCTGGGAGGATCCCACATGCCACGGAGCAACTGGGCCCGTGAGCCACAATTACTGAGCCTGCGCGTCTGGAGCCTGTGCTCCGCAACAAGAGAGGCCACGATGGTGAGAGGCCCACGCACCACGATGAAGAGTGGTCCCCACTTGCCGCAACTAGAGAAAGCCCTCACACAGAAATGAAGACTCAACACAGTCATAAATAAATAAATAAAAAAGAACGTGAATTTCTTAAAAAAAAAAAAACTGTAAAACATTGTTGGGAGAAATTAAAGAAGACAAATAAATGGGCAGACATTCCATGTTCATGCATTTTGAGTTTTAACATTAGGTGGCAAATTGATTTATAGATTCACTGCAATCAAATTCTCAATAGGCATTTTTGCAGAAATTGACAAAGTATCCCTGAAATCCATAGGGAAATGTAGGGACCCAGAATAACCAAAACAACATTAAAAAAGAACAAAGCTGGAGGGCTCACACTTCCCAATTCATCAGTTACTACATTAGTAAAGACAGTATGGGAGTGGTGTACAAATAGGCCTATCAATTAATGGCACAGAACTGAAATTCTCAAAATACCTTTACATTTATGGTCAATTGATGTTTGACAGAGTTGAGAAGTCAATTTGATAGAGAAAAGATAGTTTTTTCAACAAGTGGTCCTGAGACAATTGGGTAGCACATGTAAAGAAAAATTATACCATTACTCCACACAAAACACAAAAAAGTGATTCAAAATATATCATACCAAAATGTGAGATATCAAACTATAATACTTTTGGCATAAAATCTTTGTGACCCTGGATTAGGTAAGCACATAAATATGACACCAAATGCATGATCCATAAAAGAAAAGATTGATAAATTGCACTTTACATAAATAAAAAGTTTCTGTGTTTCAATAGACAACATTGAGAAAATGAAAAGGCAACCCACAAACTGGAAGAAAAACATTTGCAAGTCTTATATCTGCTAAAGAAGTGGTATCAAGAATAATTACTCATATCTCAATAATAAGAAGGAAATGCAATTAAGAAATGCTCAAAAGATTCAGATATTTCAGCAAAAAAGATATAGGAATGGGTGAATAAAAACATGAAAAAATGTTCAACATCATTACTCATTATGAAAATGCAAATTAAAATCACAGTGATACACCACTAAAATGCAAACCCTAGAATGGTCATACATTGCTGGTGGGAATGTAAAATGTTGCATCCACTTTTAAAAACAGTTTGACAGTCTCTTAGAT
The DNA here is from genome assembly GCF_009873245.2 of Balaenoptera musculus. Taxonomy (NCBI): domain Eukaryota; kingdom Metazoa; phylum Chordata; class Mammalia; order Artiodactyla; family Balaenopteridae; genus Balaenoptera; species Balaenoptera musculus. Next base: position 115,523,682 of record NC_045806.1, on the reverse strand, counting down.
AGTTAATCATAAACATACCACACAACACAACAAGTCTATGCCTAGATACCTATCCGAGAGATATGAAAACATGTTTCCACAAAGACTTGTGGGGGAATGTTTACAGAAGTATTTTTTCATAATAGCTACAATCCAAATATCTATCAATTGGTGAAAGGATAAACAAAATGTGGTTTTATTGCAAAACTATTCATCAATAAAAAGAAATAGACTACTGATACATTCCACAACATGAATGAATCTCAAAAACATAATGCTAAGTGAGAAAAAGCCAAATGCAAAAGATTATATATTGTATGATTCTATTTATATGTAATTTCCAGAAAAGATAAATCTGTAGAGACAGAACAGTTCACTGGTTGCCTGGGGTTGGGTCTGGGGGTGGGTATTGACTACACATGGACATGAAGGAACTTTTTGGAGTGAAGGAAATGTTGTAAAACTAGACAACTCTGTAAATTTACTAAAATCATTGAAATCTATACTTAGAGTGGGTAAATTTTGTTATATAAACTATACCACAGTAAAGCTATAAAAAATGGCAGATGAAAACATGTGATTATCTATGCTACTACCTTAAATCCCATTAAAAACAACAACAAAGAAATAAGACACGTATAAACCATAACCACAAAGAGAACAGGAGAGAAGACTACAGCACGAGAGATAAATAAACAAAAATCTGAAAGATCTACAGTAGATAGAAGATTGGTAAATGACTTAGAACATAAAGAACTGAAGCCTAAGTAGCTATAGAGGGGAATAACGGTAAGACCTGAACTAATCTTTCTTTGTCAAACTTAAGCAAGACTTTGATTGGAGGTCCCGAGTACCACAGAAAGCATGGGTAAAGTTGAGGTGATATGAAAGCATACGAACTAGTTAAAAATCTAAAAAAAAAAATGCTGTTTAGACTTCCTAGTCTCCTATGTCAATTTGTGTAGCCCCATGTCTGTCCCAACAAATTGAAATGACATTTATTTTCTGGAGAAATTATACATGCTAAAGAGGTTCTAGACTGTCTGGTGTGATGTTTAATCATTGGTAAGGTTAGAATATTCCCCATTAATCCAATATCTCAAAATATTATGGTGAATTTTTAGCATATGAATAAAAGTCATGGTTCAGTATAAAGTGAAAAATAAATTTTTTCTGTGACTAAAGAAACAGTGAAATTAGATCATCAATGGAGAAATGAAAATTTTTTTGGAGATAGCCTTTATCAGATTGAGGAAGTTCCTTTCTACTGTTAGATTTCTGGGAGTTTTCTTTTTTATCATGAATAGATGTAAAATTTTGTTAAAGGCTTTTTCTTCATCTATTGAGATAATGATATGGTTTTCTTCTTTTGTCAGTTGATATGGTGAATTCCTCTGATTGGGGTTTGAATATTGAACTAGCCTTGTATTCCTGAGATAAACCCCACTTTTTCATAATGCATTATCCTTTTTAGTATACTGTTGGATTCTATTTTTTTGTGTTTTGTGTCTATTTTGTGTTTTGTTGAGGATTTTTACATTCATATGAGGGATATTCTTGTGTAGTTTTCTTTTGTTGGAATGTTTTTGTCTGGTTTCCTTATCAGCGTAATGCTGGTCTCATAAATCGAGTTAGAAAGGGTTTCCTTTTGTTACATATTTTGGAGGAATTTGTGTAGAATTGTTACTATTCTTTCCTCAAATGTGTGTTAAGATTTGCCAGAGAAGCCATCTGGACTAGGATTTTTCTTTGTTAGAAGTTTTTAAATTACAAATTCAATTTCTTTGGATAACAGCACTATTCAAGTTATCACTGTTTCCTTCAGTGAGCTTTGGAAGCTCATATCTTTTGAGGAATTCATCCATTTCATCTAAGTTGTAAAATTTATTTATTGTCACACCATTGTGTGAAGTATCCCTTATTATCCTCTTAATATTTGCATTGTCTATAGTGATTTCCTCTCTCTCATTTCTTATATTTGTAATTGGTGTCTTTTTTTTGGTCATTTCAGCTAGTTTATCAATTTTATTGATTTTTTTTCAAGGAAATTACTTTTCGTTTCATTGATTCTCTCTACTGATTTTTGTTTCCATTTTCACTGCTCTTATTTTTGTATTTTTCCTTCTCTTTGCTTTTTCTTAAATTTGCTCTTCTTTAGCTAGTTTTTTTTTTTGGTGAAATCCTAAGTCATTGATAGATTTTCCTTCTTTTATATTATAAGCCTTAAATGTTATAAAATTTCCTCTCAGCACTGCTTTAGCTGTCTCATGAATTCTGGTACGTTGTGTTTCTGTTATACTTCAACTCAGAATATTTTCTCATTTCCCTTGTGATTTCCACTTTGACCTCTGGGGATTTTACAGAATATTTATTTTTTGGAGGAGACCTTCAAGATGGCGGAGGAGTAAGACATGGAGATCACCTTCCTCCCCACAAATACATCTACATGTGGAACAACTCCTACAGAACACCTACTGAATGCTGGCAGAAGACCTCAGACTTCCCAAAAGGCAAGAAACTCTCCACGTACCTGGGTAGGGCAAAAGAAAACGAAAAAACAGAGACAAAAGAATAGGGACGGGACCTGCCCCTCTGGGAGGGAGCTGTGAAGGAGGAAAAGTTTCCACATACTAGGAAGCCCCTTCACTGGCGGAGATGGGGGATGGCAGGGGAGGAAGCTTCGGAGCCACGGAGGAGAGCACAGCAATAGGGGTGCAGAGGGCAAAGTGGAGAAATTCCACATAGATGATTGGTGCCAGCCAGCACTCACCATCCTGAGAGGCCTAAACGAGCTCCAGAGATGGGCAGGAGCCGTAGCTATCAGTGTGGACCCCAAAGATGGGCATGAGACGCTAAGGCTGCTGCCGCCACCAAGAAGCCTGTGTGCAAGCCCAGGTCACTCTCCACACCTCCCCTCCCGGGAGCCTGTGCAGCCCGCCACGGCCAGGGTCCCGTGATCCAGGGACAGCTTCCCCGGGAGAACACACGGCGCGCGTCAGGCTGGTGCAACGTCATGCCGGCCTCTGCCGCCGCAGGCTTGCCTCGCATCCGTACCCCTCCCTCCCCCCGGCCTGAGTGAGCCAGAGCCCCCTAATCAGCTGCTCCTTTAACCCCATCCTGTCTGAGTGAAGAACAGATGCCCTCAGGCGACCTAAGTCGGGTCCAAGTCCAAAGCTGAACCCCGGGAGCTGTGCGAACAAAGAAGAGAAAGGGAAATTTCTCCCAGCAGCCTCAGGAGCAGCGGATTAAATCTCCACAGTCAACTTGATGTACCCTGCATCTCTGGAATACCTGAATAGACAACGAATCATCCCAAAATTGAGGCAGTGGACTTTGGGAGCAACTGTAGGCTTGGGGTTTGCTTTCTGCATCTAACTTGTTTCTAGTTTTATGTTTATCTTAGTTTAGTATTTAGAGTTTGTTATCATTGGTAGATTTGTTTATTGATTTGGTTGCTCTCTCTCCTTTTTTAAAAAAATTTATATATATATATATATTTCCTTTTTCTCTTTTAGTGAGTGTGTATGTGTATGGTTCTTTGTGTGATTTTGTCTGTATAGCATTGCTTTTGCCATTTTCCTAGGGTTCTGTCTGTCTGTTTCTTTTTCTGTATAGTTTTTAGCACTTGTTATCATTGGTGGATTTGTTTTTTGGTTTGGTTGCTCTCCTCTTTCTTTCTTTTTTTTATTACTTTTTAATTTTTTATTTTTAATAATTAAAAAAAATTTTTATTTTAATAACTTTATTTTATTTTATGTTTTTCTTTCTTCCTTCCCTCCCTCCCTCCCTCCCTTCCTTCCTTCCTTCCTTTTCTTCTGTGGCTGACAGGGTCTTGGTGCTCTGGCCAGGTGTCAGGCCCATGCCTCTGAGGTGGGAGAGCTGAGTTCAGGACATAGGTCCACCGGAGACCTCCCAGCCCCACATAGTATCAAATGGTGAAAGCTCTCCCAGAAATCTCCATCTCAACGCTAAGACCCAGCTCCACTCAACAACCAGCAAGCTACAGTGCTGGATACCCTATGCCAAACAACTAGCAAGACAGGAACACAACCCCACCCATTAGCAGAGAGGCTGCCTAAAATCATAATAAGGTCATAGACATCCCAAAACACACCACTGGATGCGGTCCTGCCCACCAGAAAGACAAGATCCAGCCTCATCCACCAGAACACAGGCACCAGTCCCCTCTACCAGGAAACCTACACAACCCACTGAACCAACCTTAACCACTGGGGGCAGACACCAAAAACAATGGGAACTACGAACCTGCAGCCTGCAAAAAGGAGAACCCAAACACAGTAAGTTAAGCAAAATGAGAAGACAGAGAAACACACAGCAGATGAAAGAGCAAGGCAAAAACCCACATGAACCCATGAACAGGAAATAGGCAGTCTACCTGAAAAAGAATTCAGAGAAATGAGAGTAAAGATGATGCAAAATCTTGGAAATAGAATGGAGAAAATCCAAGAAATGTTTAACAAGGAACTAGAAGAACTAAAGAGCCAACAAACAATGATGAACAACACAATAAATGAAATTAAAAATTCTCAAGAAGGAATCGATAGCAGAATAACTGAGGCAGAAGAACGGATAAGTGGCCTGGAAGATAAAATAGTGGAAATAACTACCACAGAGCAGAAAAAAGAAAAAAGAATGAAAAGAATTGAGGACAGCCTCAGAGATCTCTGGGACAACACTAAATGCACCAACATTCGAGTTATAGGTGTCCCAGAAGAAGAAGAGGAGAAAAGAAAGGGACTGAGAAAATATTTTAGGAGATTATAGTTGAAAACTTCCGTAATATGGGAAAGGAAATAGTCAATCAAGCCCAGGAAGCACAGAGAGTCCCATACAGGATAAATCCAAGGAGAAACACGCCAAGACACATATTAATCAAACTATCAAAAATTAAATACAAAGAAAAAATATTAAAAGCAACAAGGGAAAAGCAACAAATAGCATACAAGGGAATCCCCATAAGGTTAATAGCTGATCTTTCAGCAGAAACTCTGCAAGCCAGAAGGGAGTGGCAGGACATACTTAAAGAGATGAAAGGGAGGGGCTTCCCTGGTGGTGCAGTGGTTGAGAATCTGCCTGCCAATGCAGGGGACACGGGTTCGAGCCCTGGTCTGGGAAGATCCCACATGCCACGGAGCAACTGGGCCCGTGAGCCACAACTACTGAGCCTGCGCGTCTGGAGCCTGTGCTCCGCAACCAGAGAGGCCGTGACAGTGAGAGGCCCGCGCACCACGATGAAGAGTGGCCCCCGCTTGCCGCAACTAGAGAAAGCCCTCGCACAGAAACGAAGACCCAACACAACCAAAAAATAATAATAATAATAATAATTAATAAAGTAAAATAAATAAATAAAATTAAAAAAAAAAAAAAGAGATGAAAGGGAAAAACCTACAACCAAGATTACTCTACTCAGCAAGTATCTCATTCAGATTCGATGGAGAAATTAAAACCTTTACAGACAAGCAAAAGCTAACACAATTCAGCACCACCAAACCAGCTTTACAACAAATGCTAAAGGAACTTCTCTAGGCAGGAAACACAAGAGAAGGAAAAGACCTACAATAACACACCCAAAACAATTAAGAAAATGGTAATAGGAACATACATATCGATAACTGCCTTAAATGTAAATGGATTAAATGCTCCAACCAAAAGACATAGACTGGCTGAATGGATACAAAAACAAGACCCATATATATGCTGACTACAAGAGACCCACTTCAGACCTAGGGACACATACAGACTGAAAGTGAGGGGATGGAAAAAGATATTCCATGCAAATGGAAATCAAAAGAAAGCTGGAGTAGCAATCCTCATATCAGACAAAATAGACTTTAAAATAAAGACTGTTACAAGAGACAAAGAAGGACACTACATAATGATCAAGGGATCAATCCAAGAAGAAGATATAACAATTGTAAATATTTATGCACCCAACATAGGAGCACCTCAATACATAAAGCAAATGTTAACAGCCATAAAAGAGGAAATCGACAGTAACACAATAATAGCAGGGGACTTTAACACCCCACTTTCACCAATGGACAGATCATCCAAAATGAAAATAAATAAGGAAACACAAGCTTTAAATGACACATTAAACAAGATGGACTTAATTGATATTTATAGGACATTCCATCCAAAAACAACAGAATACACTTTCTTCTCAAGTGCTCATGGAACATTCTCCAGGAGAGATCATATCTTGGGTCACAAATCAAGCTTTGGTAAATTTAAGAAAATTGAAATCATATCAAGTATCTTTCCTGACCACAACGCTATGGAACTAGATATCAATTACTGGAAAAAAATGTAAGAAATACAAACACATGGAAGCTAAACAATACACTACTAAATAACCAAGAGATACTGAAGAAATCAAAGAGGAAATGAAAAAATACCTAGAAACAAATGACAATGAAAACACGATGACCCAAAACCTATGGGATGCAGCAAAAGCAGTTCTAAGAGGGAAGTTTATAGCAATACAATCCTACCTCAAGAAACATCTCAAATAAACAACCTAACCTTACACCTAAAGCAATTAGAGAAAGAAGAACAGAAGAACCCCTAAGTTAGCAGAAGGAAAGAAATCATAAAATCAGATCAGAAATAAATGAAAAAGAAATGAAGGAAATGATGGCAAAGATCAATAAAACTAAAAGCTGGTTCTTTGAGAAGATAAAGAAAATTGAGAAACCATTAGCCAGACTCATCAAGAAAAAAAAGGAGAAGACTCAGATCAACAGAATTAGAAATGAAAAAGAAGAAGTAACAACTGACACTGCAGAAATACAAACGATCATGAGAGATTACTACAAGCAACTATATGCCAATAAAATGGATAACCTGGAAGAAATGGACACATTCTTAGAAAAGTGCAACCTTCCGAGACTGAACCAGGAAGAAATAGAAACTATAAACAGACCAATCACAAGCACTGAAATTGAAACTGTGATTAAAAATCTTCCAACAGACAAAAGCCCAGGACCAGATGGCTTCCCAGGCAAATTCTATCAAACATTTAGAGAAGAGCTAACACCTATCCTTGTCAAACTCTTCCAAAATATAGCAGAGGGAGGAACACTCACCAACTCATTCTACGAGGCCACCATCACCCTGATACCAAAGCCAGACAAAGATGTCACAAAACAAGAAAGCTACAGGCCAATATCTCTGATGAACATAGAGACAAAAATCCTCAACAGAATACTAGCAAACAGAATGCAACAGCACATTAAAAGGATCATACATCTCCTCTCCTGGTTGCCAGGACAATAATGGGTTAAATCCCAGGGTAACCTAGCTCAGGATGTGGTGGGTCTGATAAGGAGGAAAGAGATTATACCCTGAAGGGGCTGCAAGAATTTGTTAGCATGTCCTGTAAAAGCCATCGTACTCCCTGGGATTGAATTTTGCGGATGCTTCTACAAGAGAGGTGGAATTTGAGAATGAGTTATCAAGAATTAATTGACTCTGGGCATTTTCTTAGGGCACAGGATTTAACACCTGGCAAGGACCCCTGTGAGTGCTACAAATTCACTTAGTGTGTCTCTTAGAAACCTGGAGAAAGATACATCTTATGTTGTAGGAAGTGGAAATGCCAGAGTTACCCTGGCAGATGGTAGAGGAAAGAATAAAAAAGCTCAGGAAAGTGGGCATATTGTAAGAGATATATTAAGTGGGGCCATAAAAACCACCAGAGAATTATGTTCCACAGGGGAACTCAAAGGACCTCAAGAATTCACCAAGGACCTCAGGAATGTGCTAGTGAGAGTGGCACTAGCATCACTAAGAAGTTAAATGGTGGCTCTCTTCCGCAAGCCAGGGATGATGCTAGAAGACGTCATCACTGAGCTTGGCTTGTTAACAGCCATGGGAGTGACGGGTAATCAAGTAGTAGAGAGTAGAAGCCAGAACTGACACATTCTCAAATAAAGATGATCTTTAAAAAAGAGTCGTTCAGGTGCTTCTGAGGTCCATCTAGTTTTGGAATCCACCATCTCTGGTGACTAGCTCAGTGTTCTTTCCATTATATCATCATGGCTCCCTTGTTTATTTAGGTCTGCTCATAAACAACAGTTATTTTTCTCCTATAACAAAAGTAACTGTTCATTATAGACATGTAGGGAAAGGAGATAGAAAGAAAATAAAAGGAATCATTTTTGGTGTCACATGTAACACTGAAATGAGCATTCTAGTAGCTAAATCTCTAAAAATTAACATGATTTTCTTCCTTCAGACAAATTCCTAGAAGCAGAATTGCTGTGTCCCAGCTGATGTATATTTTTAAGGTTTTTTGGTACATGCTGCCAAAAAGCCTCCAGAGACTCACCAGATTACTCTCCCAATTTCAGCCTATCAACATTCCCGTTCCGCATTCCATTGCCAACACTAGTTATTACAGTTTGTAATGTTCCATGAATTTAATTGAAAATTGTGTCTCTATTTACGTCACCATTATTTGTGAGATTGAACTTTTTCATGTTTTACCTTGTCTTCATGTTTGTTTGCCTTCTGTATTTCTTTTTTGAATTCATATAGTTACCAATTTGGGGAAAATGTTACTCCTTTTTGATTTGTAATAGTGGTTTACAGATTAGGGCTTTTTTTTTTTTTGATTTGTCATTTGACTTCAATTTTCTTCATAGTTTTTCCTTACATAAGGTTTTGTTGGTCTGCGGGATTTTTTTTTTAAACGTCATATATGACACTATTCTTATTAAATTGACATGACATTTTAATCATATATTTATATCCGATATATTCTTCAATATCTCTCAAAAGTCTCTATTGTTTCATTGAGCTGACTCCTTCTGTGGTAATATTGTGCTTTTAAAATTATTTTTTGATACAAGAACCCTCTAATTTTTTTTTACACAATTTTCTTGATGGATCACAAATGTTTATTTTTCCTGATAAGCACAAGATTCATTTTAAGTTCCAGAGTAAATTTCACTGCTTTTATTTATCTTTTAAATATTTATTTATTTATTTATGCAGGGTCTTAGTTGTGGCAGGTAGGCTCCTTAGTTGTGGCTCATGGGCTCCTTAGCTGTGGCTCGCCAGCTCCTTAGTTGCAGCACATGGGCTCCTTAGCTGCGGCATGTGAACTCTTAGTTGCGGCATGCATGTGGGATCTAGTTCCAGGACCAGGGACCGAACCCGGGCCCCCTGCATTGGGAGGGTGGAGTCTTAACCACTGCACCACCAGGGAAGTCCCTCACTGTTTTTAAAATTGTGTTCAATGTATACAGTAATTTGGAAAAATGAACATTTGTGTAATACTGAGTCTTCATATTTGGTAACATGGCTTCTTTTATACTTGTGCAGTTTTGTTTCCTTAAACAAGATTTTGTGCTGTTTTAGTGTATTTAAAATATTTCTTAATGACTTATTCTTAGAATAATAAAGTCCTTAGGTATTTTATTTCTTCCTCCTCCCAACTTCACCATATGGTTCTCTTCTTCACTAAAAATTTTATTTTGTGGTCTTATGCTAACGGCCACTTCCCTGGCCTAACAAATAAATATACCATGTATCTTTTGCCAAAATAGAAAATGGACAGATATATGGGAGAACTGAAAAAGAGGGAAAACACTGAGATAAATGGATATCCAAGGAAAGGATGGCTCTGCTTCAGGGACTTAGAGAGGATGCTTGATGAAAGTTTGACTCATTGATTCAATAAAGTAGTTTAATTGATTCTCAGGGTTTGGTGTAATAGATTGTTAGCTCCTGTCTCCAGGCAGTGGTTATTATAAGCCTGGCATTTCACTTCGATGATGAGGAAAAACTCCCTTTAGCAACTTGAAAAGCCATTTGGGCTCAGGACAGACATGGTAACACTCAGTGTGAAAGTGTTAGTGGAAAGCAATCCTGGCTTCCATCAGAGGTATCATTCTAATTAATGAGCTTGAGATGTTAATGGAATTGTACAGCATTGTATATGTTTGAGTGCATGCATGTGTTTTAAGGATGAAAAGAAAAAAGAATAAGGACACTTTAAAGGCATACTAATTATGATGGTAAGGAATGGGTGGTGGGGTTAGAATTTTAGAAAACCTTATCCTAAAAGGACAAAAGTGATTAATAAATGAAGTCCTCTAGTGTTTCCCTCCTGTTTGCTAAAGAGAATTCTAGTGTGGTGTGTGTCAGTCTCTTCTTTTCCTGCATCCTGGAAAGACGGGGTTCTGCCTGATCAGCTTTACTCTTGGAGTTTTGTGACACAGAATGAATCAAGGGTAGAGAGCAGGAGCATAAGACATTAACAAGAGGCGTGGAGAGTGGAGAGATGGAGGGTTCTAGAGAAGAGCTGTGATTTACGAAGGAAATGGATGAAAGAGAAATGGGACATCTTAAGGACACTTCAAGGAAGTGTTGATGCGGTTTAGGAATCCCTGTTCACAGTTGTGATGGTTATTCTCCATTCGTTCTTGCAGAGTCATTCTTTACCCTTCTCTGCTCTGTTTTGAACCCCTGGAGGCTCCACGTACTGCATCTCCTGGGTCTCTAGCTGGGGTAGGATCAGATTCAGTCAGTGGGAGGCACTAGCATAAGATCAAAGGATGGGAAGAAAGAGAAGTTGGGTAGGGTATTGATTCCCCACCTCACGCCTAACCTGCCCATGCTTTTGGCAGTGGCTGCAGTCCTTGACAAAAGCCACGATTCCTGTTGAGGAGCCCTTCTCCGTGGCTACAGCTCTCACTGAGTTCTAGTAACACCACTTCCCTCCCCTGGCTTCTTCAATCCTAAGCAGTAGCAACTTCCCTCTGTTCTTAGTCCCCAGGCACTTTACCATCTTTGTGGGTTTCTCTTACCCTGCCTACCCCTCTGTAAAAATGGGCCCTATATTAAACCTTCCTGACTTATACCCTTTGAGTACGCCATCTATGTCCTGCTGAGACTCTGACATACTTCAATGTTAAGAAATACAAGTAAGGACTTGGCTTATTTTAAAATTACTTTTGATTGTATGGAGTGTTTGGGGGCAGGATACAACTCCAGAGTAAATACAAAATAACAACTTTGTAAGTGTCTTACAATATAGGATAATTTCAGCCTTTTATATAAAGTTTTATAAGTCTAACTAGGAAATGAACTAGTTTCTTGCAGGGTTTTGAAGTAATATCGGATAAATTTAGAAGAGAAATGGATTCCATACTTATTGCTTTATCTGTGGGCTTCATGATCTTAGATATGCAACTTGATTTCCTAATGGCTCTGACTTGTCTGAATGATGTCAGCTAATGCTTTCCTTTAATTTTAATAGAAACTAATTTCATTTCCTTCTTGCCTTTCTAAATGATAATTTCTCCTCTATCAGCAGCAAAAAAGCTATAGCTGCCACACATGAACTGCCTGGGTCCCTATTACCAGAGATTCTGTTGCACATAGCAATATTGTCGCAATGTTTGATTCCAAACAGACAATTCAGGAGCCACACATACTTTCAGCCCCTTGGGTAACTTTTTCTCCTTGTGATTGGTTGTTAGCATAGGAAAACCAACGAGAAGGCACTTGAACAAATGGAAAGAATTGTCTCCAGTTCATGCTTGCTTTCCTTGGCTCTTCATAAATCATCACTTCCTTCCATCTTTGTACAGGACTTCCTGCCTTTGCCCAATAGGTACGTTCACGAGGAGTTGCGTATGGAGAAAAGCCCTTCTAAAACGCACTATTGAAAGAAATCCTGATGTGAATCTTTTTATAAAGAAATCATTTCTAATTTATCTTCAAGCAGATTCAACATAGGAAATTCCAATTTTACATATAAAATATGGCATGATTGTAACATGTTTGCTTTTTCCTGGCGTTCCTTAAAGCACCTGCAGGGTCGAGCTAGGGAAACAACTTGACTCCGATAAGTATTTGTAACTTTCGGCTATTCTCTGAACTAAATTCTTTGTAATGTCTGAGCTTTACGCCACTACTCTGTCTGAGAGAAGACTTAGTACTGATCCTAAGCAAGGTAAGTAGGGCAGCCTACTTGGCGACACTGCTGCTTGCATCCTCTTTCTTGGTTTTCCTCTTCAGTATTCTCACAAAAGGCTGCCCATAAAGATTTTTAGCTAAGTTCCTCAATTCTTAGACTTACCTGGTCAGTCGTTATGAGCTTTCATGAGTGGGTATCTTTATCAGGCATTTGGGGTGAAGCTGGGGGACTGCTGAGCTTCCCATAGCATACCCTAACTCTGACAAGCCCATACCCTATCAAGCCACCTGGCTGAAGTCTTCAGAGCAAAGATGCACAGAGAAGACCAAGGAAACTTGAGAAGTCATTACATTTTCCCTCCTGCCTCTTGCACTGGCATATTAAATGTTCTGGTTTAATAAATTACTTACTTTAACCTCCTTCTATGTGCCCCAGATTGATATAGAAGAACCTTTCAGAGCCGGCAAGGCAGCAATGGCTTATCTTTACCTATAGTCTGCAGAAAAGAAGTGTCATGCTTAGTCACCCTTCATTTTCTGGCCTTCCTAGGCTCATGTCTGTGTCTATGACTTAAACCCTTGCACTCCAAGAAGCCAAGGAAAAATGAGGGCAAAGTGGAGGGAAAAGGAATAACCATTTACTGAGCACCTATTCTGTGCCAGACCTTTGTACTAGGGGCTTTATATATAGTATTCTAGTTAATCTCCATTAAACCTTAGTAAATAGGTGTTATTACTAGTTCCATTTGACAAATGAGAAAACTGAGACCATGTTGATTGAAGTCACAGAATATACCTTCAATGGCAGATCTGGGATCTGAATCCAGGTTTACCTGGCTCCAAAATCTGTGCAATTTTCGTTATAGCATGATACAGCCCACTTTGTAAGGCACCCATCTCTCTGAGTTTCGTGTACATTTTCAACCAGGTCTTCATTGCTGGATAACAGTATATCAAACTAAAAAAGATGTTTGGTTATTATAGCCCATCTCTCTGCCTCTTGGTAGGGCTGCACGTACACTGTGAGATGACATGCAGGAATCATGAACCTCCAAGATCCTCCTATACTCGCTCTTAGGAATGGATTTAATCTTCACTTTTAGAATCAGAACGCTGGCATTTTCATGATTCTTTTCTCACACTCACCCCTCAGATTGAACGGGTGAAGGACTGGTGTTGGCTTTGTTCTCTGGTGCTCTCCTCCTCACCCAATAACCACGAGCTGGACTGCAAAGGCAGCAGGAAACTAGTTACAGCCATGTGACCAGAGACACTAAATGCTTCCAAATCTCAAGGAACCAGGTAGGATGTGGGGCTCACCCTGGGGTTTGTTAAACTTAGTGATGCCACTGCTAACCACTTGGCACAGCTGTTGTTGCTTCAGCCGCCCCACCTACTATAGGTGCTGTTCCGGGGAGCCCACAATGTGCCTGCAGCTATTTGAGGTTTCCTAGACTTCTTTTGGCTGTGTGGCTTTTGACATAGTCAGAGCTTCTGGGGTCTCCTGGTTTTGGTGGAGATGAGCAATCGTGAGAACTCCATTCAACCAGCACTAGGGGAAGACAGAGGTGATGAGGGGAGGCTGCATATGATCCTCCTGGGAGTCCTAAACCTGCTGGTATATATTAGTCTTTTTCACTTATATGCACACATTCCCCAAGTCTTCCGTGGCTTATTAACTTTGTCAACCCTTAAAGAACCGGCAGCAATGGGCTGTCAAATGTAAAATACAGAAGTTTCCTTCACGTGGACTCCCTAGACCACTCCAGTGACCCTCTGGAAGAGGTCTTCCTGCCCATGAGCAGTGTATCTCGGGCAAAATCATGAGAGGAAACTCTGTTTCAAAAATCCCCTTTAGAAGTACTATAGCCTAAATGGGTACTGGCCAGTTAGAACAGATGCAAACAATAGGTAGGGCCGTACGAGAATGTACTAGCTGAACGTTAGCCCTGTTGGGAGTTGCTATTATTTTCCTCATAGGGATGTTTGACCAAGAGCAATTGAAGACATGCTTTAGCAGTCATCTACTTAACTCTTTGTTTCCCATTATTAGACAGAAACTTGAATTTTCGTTTCTCCCAAGGCTCTGCCAAGAGCTGTCTTAGAGAAACTTTCATGGGTGTGAGCAGAACACTTAATAAAAGAAGACGGAGCTTTTGGCTGATTCTCTAAATGCCCTTCTCCCTTATCACACTGCCTTATTCCCTGGAGATGCTATAAACTGGCCACTACTTCCATGTAAAGTCCTTGGTCCTCTGTTATTTTCTAAAAAGTCCTCAGTTGGTGTTCATGGTTGTGCTTTTGGGAACAAGTGGCACGTGGGTCCAAGTGCCAATGAGGAAGGTTTACGTGTCATTCAGTCTGTTCTCCTGCCGGCAAACTTCAAATTACATGTGACAATGCTTTGTCACTTGCCCTCATATTTCACCATATCTTTCAGAGAGAGGCCCCCAGAGATCCCAGAGAGAGAAAAAAGATCCTTGATGCTTCCTTGCTTTCAGTCCGCTCTTCATCTGACACCCAATCCTTTTTTCCCGGTTTCCTATGGCTAGTAACAGGGAATAGCAGGGCAATGCACTTCCCAGGCAAAATCTCTGATTCCCCTAGAGTGTTCTTGTCTCTTCCCACCCCTCAAAGACTTCTTGCTGACTTTGTGTTCTAAGTGGTCAAAGAAAACCAATAAATAGTTTGAATGAAGAGAAGAGAAACTAGATCTAAGGAAGGTGAACACAGGAGCAGTGACAGGGAAATGGCAGGTGGCTAAGGAAGTGGAATTTCTCTCTCATATTCTGAAAGTGTGGATGTGATTAGTTTTGAAAACTTAGAGATTTCTGTGACAGGGATTTGAGATTCTTATATTTTTTTGCCTGTCTCTGGCCCTAGCGCTTTATCACTGTGAGACCTTGTCAGAGCTCTGTCTCTTGTATCATTTATAATCTAGTCTGTGAGGTCTTGAAGAGCCAAATAATGTCATTCTCCAACTTTCAGTCCATAAAATTGAGCCGCCCCAAACCAAAAAGGTCTCACTAGTAAACCTTATTAACGTACATAACAATTGTTCTCCTAGTCCTTTTCGAAAGGAATTAACAGCAGATGTAGTTCAGGAAAGATTAACTGTAACTACTTTAATAAGAATATGAATTGGGTGCAAGATATTATAATTCAAAGCCTTAATATAATGAACTGCCCTACTTGAGACTTGGTATTTACCATGGGCCTGTGTTGACCCATTGCTATGAGATTAGAAAGAATAAAAAATAGGCACAGAAAAAGGAATGTTATGATAGGAAGGGGCCAATGGGAGTCAAGACTCCAACCTCAGCAAACCAGTGACCTAGAGTTATCTAATGACTATTTACAAATATTTATAGTTGTAAAGGAGAACTTTATGTTGTGTTTTTCACTCAAGAGCATTTTTAGAAGGGCTGACACAATTTCTTTTTCCTTTACCCTTTACCACATTTCCAGTTAATTTAATGCTATAGCTATAACTGCTTAGTATCATGAACTTTTTGACTTGGATATGCTGTTCAATCCTTCAACATCCAATATGTAAAACATTGAGCACCCGTACCTTCTGTCTAGATCAGAATAGGCTTTTGATGAGTTTTCAGATCATTTCAAATATTCTCCCTCTCCTAATACCCGCCTAATTCCATATCTAGATAAGAAAATGAGGTTAGTGGTGATTTAGTGGCAGAGTCAAAATTAGAGCTCAGATCTCCTTAATTACCAGACAAACAATGTCCAGTGTTCCAATGTTCCTTACCATACAGGCTCCAAGAAGTAAGACCCTCAGTCTTCTCTGCAAGGGGCCTACTCAACACTTGTTGGCAGCTACCAAAGTGCTTCATATTTCATGGGAGGTTACTATGTCTTCAGTGAGGTCTTTTAAAAAGAGGCTTCATAATAGCTGGCAAAATTGCCAAAACAAACATCTTGATAATGCATATGCTCTTGATTTTCCCTGTTAAAGCACTAATAAAAATCCACAAAAAATTAAAATTGATAAAAACAGATGTATGAATATTAATTAGGCAGCATCAATGACAAGAAAATGAAATATGTTTTTGATTGTAGAAAATATTTCTTTTGCCTATATGCACAATAAGATCTCTATTTATAAAAATATACTAAAATTACATAGTTTCACCAAATGGTAACAGGAGTCATAACTGAGTAGTAGGATTCCAGGTGAATTTCATTTTCCTTTTGTGCTTACATACTTCCCAAATGCTCTACAATGACAATGAATTACTCTAGTGACTAGAAAAAGATTTGTACTTGCTTTGAGGTTTAAAATAAATGTATATCATATACAGGATTGGGAACCACTGAGCTATGTGCCCATCAGTAAGTTGTTCTCTCATAGAGTGACTATTCTCATTTCTTATGTCATACAAATCAGGCATATTTATGTACTAGTACTTCAACTTTAAAGTCATACAAGTTGTTTTTACTTTTCTAGCACATACATGGCCTGGTATTAGGCCATCTCTCCTGTAACTTGTGTTTAGGTTATACGGTTCAAAGAAGTTAGGGGTCAACTACATTGACCTCATAAGTGTACACACATTGACTGTTTTTAAGAACTGCCTAGTTAGATGAATGTCCTTGCAAGGAACTACTTAATCATTTTATTTTTCATACATCTATTAAGTTGGCACCATGGTCCAAATGGAAACCATTTTGCTATGCTTCAGCATTATCTGCTTTTAATGAGTCTCTGGAGGTCTCTGGATGGATTTTGCTGCCAAATACCATTCAGCCTAACACTGCAAGTGAAGCATCGAATTCAGGGCATTTTGTCTGCCAATAGATTTCTGCTTGGAGTAGTATCCTATACATTTGGAAAATTCTCAAATGACAAATTTCTAATACTTTACCACAAGACCACCCAGATGAATTCAATGTGGTGTTCTTGGTTCTAAAAAGTTGCATATAATTATCTTCACATAACTATGGTACTACAAAAAATTCCCTATCTATCTTTAATAAGTATGAAATAAGAGAATAAGTGAAATCACTGAATCTATTCAATGGATTTGATCTCTAGTTAACAGCTATTTACTGTATTTGTGTACTGTACAGCTATTAAACAGTATTTGTGTAATATTTGTGTGGACAATGATGGGGGAGTTGATACTATAATCTTTGCCTTCAAGTTGCTTACAAAGAGATTGTAAGAGGTTGTTCCTTGAAGAAACAAGAAAAAGCACGCCCCCCATGTCTAATAAATGTGTACAGAAGAAATGAGTGAATGCATTTTAGATGGGAGTGACAGGAATAAAAGGAGCCATTCTTCACACTGTCACTACATAAAAGAATGAGGGAAATCAGTTAAGCTTCTGCAGTGGTCCATGTCTGAAGTGATAAAGGCCTGGATTAGGGTGGTAAAAGTGGAAAATGGAGACATAAGAGTTCCAGAGCATTATAATGAAGAGCAAACAATTGGTTTCGTGATTAATTGATCAGGAGGAGAGGGAGGTGGAGGTATCAGAAATGGTTTAACTCTCAAGCTTGGGTGGCCTGAAGGAGAAAGGGCCTCTTTGTCAGAAATAGGGAAATTAAGAAGCAGATCTGTTATGGAGTAAGGTGATGAGATGGACTATGTTGAATTTTGTCAGACCGACATATCAAGGGTATTCTGTGAAAATGGTATAACTGGATTTCTATGTGGCATCTTACAAAGCCTTTCCTCATATCCTATCCATAAGAGGGATAAATTGTGACCAGACAATTGTATTACTACATATTGGGTTAAATTATCTTTGTCCTAATTAATAGATCAAAATTAACACATCTCTAATGAGTCTCTATCTTATGCCTTGTCCTAGTAATCATTTACATTAATGAATTAAATGAGAGCATAGCTGACATGCTTACCCAACCATTAGTAGATACAAAGCCAGTAGGGATAATGACTTATTATGAAAAATAGATTTTGCCCATCTCTGTAGCCTCTTGGTTTTAGATTCTGATTTTAAAAAGATGAAATTTAATAGTGACACATTTCAATGTCCTGCTTTTGTGTATAAAACAAGCTCTATAAATACAGTAGTGCAGTTTTGGGGTGACACCTTAAACAAGTGAGAGACCTGTAAAAAAGACTAGCTGTCTTAGTAGGTTCCATGAATCAATAGCATTATGAGGTTATACTAACAGATGTTTAATATCTAGAATAGGCAACAGGCTTGCTCTATTTTGCAAAGATCAAAAGATACCTGAAAAATTTACCCTATTCTTGCTTTGACATTTTGAAGACTCTATACTGGGATATGCTCAGAGAAGAAGTACCAGGATGGTGAACCTACTCAAAACCTCAACATCCTCCAGCATTTATTTATTTATTTCCTCTCTCTCTCTTTAAATTTTTATTGGAGTATAGTTGATTTATGATGTCATGTTAGTTTCAGGTGTACAGCAAAGTGAATCAGTTATACGTATATCCATTCTTTTTTAGATTCTTTTCCCATATAGGTCATTACAGAGTACTGAGTAGAGTTCCCTGTACTTTACAGTGGGTCCTTATTGGTTATCTATTTTATATATAGTAGTGTGTATATGTCAATCCCAATCTCCCAATTTATACCCTCCCCTTACACCCTGGTAACCATAAGTTTGTTTTCTACATCTGTAACTTTATTTCTGTTTTGTAGATAAGCTCACTTGTACCCTGTTTTTAGACTCCACATATAAGTGATAACATATGATATTTGTCTATCTGTGTCTGACTTACTTCACTCAGTATGACAAGCTCTAGGTTCATCCATGTTGCTGTAAATGGCATTATTTCATTCTTTTTTTTACGGCTGAGTAATATTCCATTGTATATATGTACCACAGCTTCTTTATCCATTCCTCTGTAGGTGTACATATATCCCCATATCTCCTCCCTCTTGCGTCTCCCTCCCATCCTCCCTAATCCACCCCTCTAGGTGGTCACAAAGCACAGAGCTGATCTCCCTGTGCTATGTGGCTGCTTCCCACCAGCTATCTATTTTACATTTGGTAGTGTATATATGTCAGTGCCACTCTCTCACTTCGTCCCAGCTTACCCTTCTCCCTCCTCGTGTCCTCAAGTCCATTCTCTACGTCTGTGTCTTTATTCCTGTCCTGTCCCTAGGTTCTTCAGAACTTTTTTTTTTAAAGATTCCATATATATGTGTTAGCATACAGTATTAGTTTTTCTCTTTCTGACTTACTTCACTCTGTATGACAGACTCTAGGTCCATCCACCTCACTACAAATAACTCAATTTTGTTTCTTTTTATGGCTGAGTAATATTCCATTGTATATATGTGCCACATCTTCTTTATCCATTCCTCTGTTGATGGACACTTAGGTTGCTTCCATGTCCTGGCTATTGTAAATAGTGCTGCAATGAACATTGTGGTACATGACTCTTTTTGAATTATGGTTTTCTCAGGGTATATGCCTAGTAGTGGGATTGCTGGGTCATATGGTAGTTCTATTTTTAGGTACTTAAGTAACCTCCATACTGTTCTGCATAGTGGCTGTATCAATATACATTCCAACAGGGCAAGAGGGTTCCCTTTTCTCCACACCCTCTCCAGCATTTCGTGTTTGTAGATTTTTTGATGTTGGCCATTCTGACCAGTGTGAGGTGATACCTCATTGTAGTTTTGATTTGCATTTCTCTAATGATTAGTGATGTTGAGCATCCTTTCATGTGTTTGTTGGCTATCTGTATATCTTCTTTAGAGAAATGTCTATTTAGGTCTTCTGCCCATTTTTGGATTGGGTTGTTTGTTTTTTTGATATTGAGCTGCATGAGCTGCTTGTATATTTTGGAGATTAATCTCTTGTCAGTTGCTTCGTTTGCAAATAGCTTCTCCCATTCTGAGGGTTGTCTTTTCGTCTTGTTTATGGTTTCCTTTGCTGTGCAAAAGCTTTTAAGTTTCATTGGGTCCCATTTGTTTATTTTTGTTTTTATTTCCATTTCCCTAGGAGGTGGGTCGAAAAGGATCTTGCTGTGATTTATGTCATAGAGTGTTCTGCTTATGTTTTCCTCTAAGAGTTTTATAGTGTCTGGTCTTACATTTAGGTCTTTAATCCATTTTGAGTTTATTTTTGTGTATGGTGTTAGGAAGTGTTCTAATTTCATTCTTTTACATGTAGCTGTCCAGTTTTCCCAGCACCACTTATTTAAGAGGCTGTCTTTTCTCCACTGTATATGCTTGCCCCCTTTATCAAAGATAAGGTGACCATATGTACATGGGTTTATCTCTGGGCTTTCTATCCTGTTCCATTGATCTATATTTCTGTTTTTGTGCCAGTACCATACTGTCTTGATTACTGTAGCTTTGTAGTATAGTCTGAAGTCAGGGAGTCTGATTCCCCCAGCTCCGTTTTTTTCCCACAAGATTGCTTTGGCTATTTGGGGTCTTTTGTGTTTCCATACAAATTGTGAAATTTTTTGTTCTAGTTCTGTGAAAAATGCCGTTGGTAGTTTGATAGGGATTGCATTGAATCTGTAGATTGCTTTGGGCAGTATAGTCATTTCACAATGTTGATTCTTCCCATACAAGAACATGGTATATATCTCTCCATCTGTTTGTGTCATCTTTAATCTCTTTCATCAGTGTCTTATAGTTTTCTGCATACAGGTCTTTTGTCTCCTTAGGTAGGTTTATTCCTAGGTATTTTATTTTTTTGTTGCAATGGTAAATGGGAGTGTTTCTTTAATTTCTCTTTCAGAGTTTTCATCATTAGTGTATAGGAATGCAAGAGATTTCTGTGCATTAATTTTGCATCCTGCTACTTAACCAAATTCATTGATTAGCTCTAGCAGTTTTCTGGTAGACCATGCTGGCACCCTAATCTTGGACTTCCAGCCTCTAGAACTGTGAAAAATAAATGTCTGATTTTTTTTAATGCCAAAAAAGAAAAAAGAAAAAAAGAACCCTGGTATATGTGGACAATTTAAATGAATCTCACGGTGTGTTGAGTTAAAGAAGCTAGAAAAATAAAAAAGTAAACCCTTTAT
Organism: Balaenoptera musculus; assembly: GCF_009873245.2. Classification (NCBI taxonomy): domain Eukaryota; kingdom Metazoa; phylum Chordata; class Mammalia; order Artiodactyla; family Balaenopteridae; genus Balaenoptera; species Balaenoptera musculus. Next base: position 115,502,741 of record NC_045806.1, on the reverse strand, counting down.
TATTCCATTTATATTAAGTACAAAAACAGGGAAAATAAATCTATGGTAGTAAAAATCCAAACATGGTTGTATTAGGGTTGGGTTGGAACTGACTGGAAAGGGGAACAAGGGTACTTTCTGAGGTGATGGGTATAGTTTATATTCTTGATTATGTAGTATTTACACAGGTATTTGTAATTGTCAAAATTAATCCAATGGTACACTCAGAATACTGTATGTGCGTTCACTGTATGTAAATTTGACGATAAAAGAAAAGGACAAAAATAAATAAGGAGAATTATTATTATTGGAGGTATGATTATTTTTATTTTCTCCCAATGCTGAAATTATAACCTAAGTACCCTTTGTTTTCATGATACTTACTGTGTCACATGGCATAACTGTATTTGCACTGAGTGTAACCAACTAGCTTTACCTCCCTGAGCCTTGGTTTTCTCACTTGTAAAATGAAAAATGTTTATTGGTAATATTCTATAATATTTCTACAAAATCCATTAAATATTTCACCAGGGATTCAGCAGAAGGGTACAAAGGAACACATGCATTTGGGCCACCAGACTGTGGAAAGCCACTAAAGGCAGTTTTTGCCTATCCTAACTTGGAGGTGACCTCTAGAGAGAAAGGGAAAAAAAATATGGTATTGTCACTGGACACCACTTCTTCCTGCTTCACATGGGTTGCTAAAGAGATGAGGAAATTAAAGTTAACTACTATAAACTATCTCCTTTATTTTAACATCAATACTTGGATATTCAGGCGGAGTTTCAAGTTGGACATTAACCAGACCCACCCACTTCCTGCAATTGTCTGGGGTCACAGTAATAGAAATTTAGTTACATTGTTTTAAGCTACAATTGAGTTCTATGTTGTTACTACTATTTACTTCCCACATATACAAAGACACTTATAAGGAACAAAGTAAACCAGAAGTGACAAGAATTATAAGCACATTAAGTGAACAAGAAAGATAAGCACAGTATCACCTCCCATATGATTTCCCTTCTTTAACTCTTCTCCAGATAATGGGAAAGGAGAAAGAAGGAGGGGCACACTTTAGGTGTATGTGTGTGTGTAGGGGCGGTTCAAGCAACAATCTGATGCTGCCTTTTATTCTTCTGGACTGTTTGCATTCATGTTTACCTCCAATTATGGCTTCTATAGTGTTGATCCTTTTTAAAGGGCTCTAATATATCTTTTAGATTCAATTTAATTTCAGAGAATGTATAAAATATTATTTAATCAATTCTACAATTTAATTCCTAATTAGCAGTCTTTTAGCAGCCTGTGATTTTCAGGTAATCAGTCTGTAATTCACCAAGAATCTTCTCAGAGCCCAGCACTAGGCTGGCTCTTGAAGGTCCATAATCAAGGTTAATCATCCTTAAAGAACTCAAAGCTTGAATTAAGAGGTGGCTCTTTGTCTACAGATATTTGGAGGGGAATTCTACTATCTATCCAGCACATAAAACAAAGTTTTGCAGATGGATTTGGGAAAACTGGTTACAAAAATCAGCACTGGCATCTGCAAATCCATTATTTTTTGGGGGAGGCAGGTAGACAATTGGCTATTACTAGGGACTATTGGTATTTGGGTTTATGGTGGCATAAGAAAGTGGAAAGCTAGAGGAAGTGGCTTGAAATGTTGATCCTAAACACATTTTTCTACAACATCCAGAGAGATGAATGAATGAAAAGTGGGTTTATTTTAATGATTTTGATAAATGCTTCAGTTGATCATGAAGACTAAATTAAATCAAACAAGTTTCAGGGAAATAATCCACACGCTACATGGTTAGAAATAGCCACAAGACTTAAACCAACATTAACAAAGATCCTCCAAGGAATTATGAGGAGGAAAAGGAATTTAGTCCAGTTTATGGTGTAAAATGACATTTGCATTTTTAGTTTTCAAAATCTCAGGAAAATCAAAGCAGAAAGCTAGCCCTTAGCTACATCAAGGGAAAGACTGACTGAGGAAAAATGTGATCAAAGCAGAACCATCTGTGGCAATTTAATGATGATTTCAGGCTTGCACCAAAAACATACTTAATAAGAAGTTAAGAGCTAAAAGGAAGACAATTTCAAAGGGATTTGAACATTGAAGAAAATATCTGTGTATATAGATACAATTAACTGATGATTTGATTTTAACTCTCTTGGAACAGGATGTCTTCTGTGGAATTGGGAAGACCTAAGAAAAGAAAAAAAACTGCAATAATGCCTTTATGTGTTCTTATTTGGGGCGAGTAAAAAATCATTTCCCTACCTCTTATTTGACATCTCAGTCATATAAGGCAAGAATGAATAGAGACCCAGCTGAAAAAACTAGGGAGTTCTACACATTTTAAACTCAGCTATAACAAACCATTTGCTGAAAGCATTTTTAGCACATTACTGTATGAATGAAAATGCCAGTGTTCTCTCATTTTGAGAAGTTTGGCCCTAATATTTAGTGAGGTGAGACTTTCCCTGAGTCAGGTGCACACAATACCCAGTGGTCTGTGGAGAGTAGTCAGGAACTCTGGGAACTCTGTTGTCAAGGTTATGGTCCTCTCCTAATTATGGAAGTAGACAACCCCAAATATAATACAAAATAGGGCATGAGTGGCCCGGCAATTTCTTTTTCTTTTTTTTTTTTGCCATATCTATCAGCATTTAGGTTTGATTTATAATATGCTATTTTTATATGTCACTTGACATTTTATATACAAACATACAAAAGTGTTTAAACATTGAAACATTCCCCTTGCATCTAAGGAAGGTACAATCTCCTAAAGCCAGTTTGCATATAGACTTTCAAGTTTCTTTCCTAGGGAAGAAAAAAAGCCACTTATCTTTTCATCAGAAATTAAAATTCTCTTTGCACATAAACTCTTCAGTAAATGTATTTTTTTTTACAATGGTGTGTTAGTTTCTGCTTTATAACAAAGTGAATCAGCTATACATATACATACATCCCCATATCTCTTCCCTCTTGCGGCCTGGCAATTTCAGAGAATTCTCTTTTCCATTGCCAACTGAAGTGAATGAAATAGTAACTTTATGAGTCAGAAATGAGATAAAACCTTTCCTTAGTCCACTGAGAAATTAATCAAAATAATTTCCCTGGGTGAAAATCTTACTCCATGAGTAATATCAATAACACTGAGGTCAAGAAGCCTAACCCTGAGCTCTGTTAATTTAATATACTCAACAAATGGAAATACAATGCTCAGTCACCTTTCATTAATGATTTTACTAACTGTCCCAGGGGCATGGTTATCATTTTTTTAAGTCAATGACTACATTTTAGAGGAAGTAATCACATCTTCCCTTCTCAGCCAAACTTTTCTGATAACGCATCATAGACAAGTTGTTTAAAAACACAACTGAACAGTGCCCCACTTTGGAAAATGACTTTGGAGATTTTATTTTATTAAGGGAAAAAGTACATGTGTTTGTATCATGAATCATATCTGTTGTGTTCTAGCTGCAGTAAAAGTGACAAGGAAGTGTTAGCGCTTCAGGTCGGGAATCCACGGAGACAACACTAGGCCACTTACAATATCACAATGGTGAAAATGCATAGGCTGTAAATGTAGGGTATTTAAGCTGTTCTTTTTGTTCTCCAGAAGCTTGCTTGGAGATTCTAGTACAAGAGGATAGCAACTTGCATTCCCATGGCCAGATCAGCCTCTTTGTCAGGTCTGTGTCAAGTAGTGAGGGAGAAAGTGAATCCCTACCCAGCCAGCTAGACCAACAGACATCCTGCCAATCAGCGGGGTGACAAGGGTGCAACAACACTGCTCTTACATTCCATTAGAAATGGTTACGTTAGAGGAATGAGGGGATGGTGAGTTAGTTCTTAGCTGTCTGAAGTTCTATGCTAAATCCGTGCTGCCACTGTAGTGTTCGGGTAGCCATAAATACAGAGTTTCTGATTATCAAGGGAGATTGGAGAAAAGCAATCATTAAAATAAAAGGCAGACAGCATAAATACATGGGATCAGTAACTAAATCCACTTCTCCTCAAATGTGAGCTGGACTGATGCTTAAAATGTCTGCTCTGATGCACGACAGGGGGTTTGACTTCACCAGACTAATCCTTCAACTGAAATTCTTTTGGCATAGGAATCCCTCAGTGAATAAAATACAGTAAAGGTCTATGAGCACAAGTGAACTGAAGGCCACAACATTTGAAGAGTCCAAAAAAGTTCAGAACGTCCCTGCTTCACCCAAGTCTTAGTCATTTGATAAAATTCTCAAATTAATCAAACTTCTCACTAGCATCAGCACTGCTCAGTGATTTAAAGTCCCAGCGTGAAATCGGCTGATTGGAATGACTGTTCTGTACATCACAGAGCTGTGTCACCCATCCCCATTTTAGGATCAGAGGTATTTCACAGATTTCATGTAGTAGATTAGCTTGTTTGGGGAAATGTTTGATGAAACTCTACTCTTTGTTCATCTGTAAAAAAGAATAACAACAGCACTTACCTCATAAAGTTATGGTATTAAAGATGTTACTATACATATAATGCTTAAAATAGTGCCTGGCACAAAGCATTGAAAAGGCATTGTCATCACCACCAATGCTATTAATATTTAACCCATTCTCACTTATTTTAATAACTGATATGTTTGACCAAAATTATGTGACAGAGAAGAAATTGTACAAGTCTGAGCCCATTCCTTAAAAGACTTTTATGGTCTTGGGAACCCTGTAGGCACCTTCGTGAGCGAGCGCAAGAAGACCTGCTGGAGGATGAGAGGCCACATTCAGGATGTCTTAGGTCATGATCCCCAGAAGACAGATTCTGGGATGGAGATTTTCAAGCAGGAAGTTTACTGGGGAGTGCTGTTGGCAACAACTGTGAGGCAGGAATAAATGTAGGATTGGCCATGGGAAAGTTAAGCTGCAGCGCAGTTGAAAGAGAGGTCTCAGCTGATCCCTTGGGGACTCTGGAGCTGAGGTGGCCCTTCAAAGTTGTTTCAGGTTAAGGCCAAGGGCCAGGCACTTTGATGTCTGCATCAGCCAGTCATTGGATGAGGGCTGCCCTCAAGGAGGGAGTATGATCTTGGGCTAGGCAGCTGCTTTTGACAACTATTGGGGTAGAGATTCAGCAGTAAGTTGTCAAAAGGCAACACTTCTAGTCACTGTGGGAAAAAGGTCTTGGCCTTGAAGAGGGGCATCTGGGTTGCATGCCATAGTATTCACTACAGAGGTGAATCTAAGTGTTCCATTCAATAGCCTGGCAAGTGCCAAACATGTGAGTGAGACCACCCTAGATCGTCCGGGTGCCATTCAACCCACTACCTGACCGCACACGTCAGTGAGCCCAGCAGAGATAAATCAAACCAGCCCAGACCAGAAAAATATCCTAGGTGACTCACAGAATCTTGAGAGATAAGAAATAGTTGCTTATTTAAGCCATTAAGCTTTGAGGCAGTTTATTATACAGTGATCGACAACTGATACAAAATATTACATTATATTACACTGTAATAGTAATCACTAAAGGCTGTGAGTGTAAGATTAAGGTTATTCTAGTTGTAGTGTTAGTAACAGGTTTTTTTTTCCCAAACAGCCATGGCCAAGGGTATTAAAATCAACATATATTTGAGATTAAATCAGCAACTCAGATGCTACTGATAGAAGCTGGGTTTGACTATGCAGTACAACTCCTATGCCAAGAGGATGCCAACTGGCAGCACATGAGGTGGGCACGCAGGCCTCTGGGGGAGGATCCAGCATACACTTCTGGGAATCGGTGCTCAAAGCCTTTGTGTCATCTAGACAGTACAACTGCAGGGAGTTGTCAGGAGCTTTCCCTAAGGTATTCTTTGAGAAACTGGGAGCTTACAAAGGGGAATCAGTGTCATTCTATTTAGATATTGATATTATACCAATTTACTTGAAAGCTAGAAATATCTTTTTTTCTCTAAGGAAAAGAAAGTTGAATCAGTTGAGACAAGTACTTAAAAATTTTATTGAGTGAACAAACATAACTAGAAAAAAAATCACCTACCAATCCTACCATTCTATCAAATTATTTTTATTTTCTCACATTCCTTTTCAGTCCTTGTCCCTATTTATATCATGATTACATAGTTTTAAATATAAGGTAGATAAAATTTTGTGTTAGAGTAGGACCTTTCGAAGAAAATAATCCGAACTTGGAACTTGTTTTTTTTTCACACAAAGCCTAAAACCCTTGCAAGTCAAATGTGATTAGGAACTCTAGACTGAAGGGCTTCAGGAATTCCTCACTGTCAAAGAGTGGTTACACTTTAGAGATCTCTTCTGAAAAACCTACAAGAGGATTCATTTCAGAAAGAAGGAAATTGAACCTACAAAGAGCAGGATGCAAAAGTTAAAAAAAGGAAGGGGGGACTGGGAAACTAAAGCTGAACAAAGCTCTGACTGTATAAACCAGAATTTGGCAAACTATGGCCTCTGGGCCAAATGCAGCCCACTGCCTATTTTTGTACCTATAGTTTTATTGAAACACAGCTACTCTCATTCATTTACCTACTGTCTGTGGCCACTTTCATACTGCAGCAGAATTGAGTAGTAGTGACAGGGACGGTATGGCCTGCAAAGCTGATCATATTTACTATCTCATCTTTACAGAACAAGCTTGCTAACTTCAAATCAACAACTAATCATGTTAATGACTGGTTTGGGTACAAACAATTATATTAATGACGAATTTTGGGGTGATGTGATAAAAAAAAGAAGGTGGGACTATAATACTAGAAAACAAAAACATGGAAGATAGGAGAGGTGACTGGAGTTATTCTAAGATGTCTGTATTCCTTGGAAAGAGTTAGGGATAATGCCAGGTATATATGTTAAAAATATAAGGATATGATTTTTTATATACTACAGTACAGCATTTATAGATTTCATATTGAAAGTTTAAAATAATTTCAAGTTACCCTTAAGGTTGACGATGTAATAATTTGTCTCTCTCCCGCCCTGTTAGCAACCTTCAGGAGTCACTTAGCTGGCAGGTAAGGCCGGTGGAGTGGCAAGCGCTTCCTCTGCAAGTGGCATGATTGTTCTCTAGTCAACCTCACATAACTCTAAGTGATAAAAACTTGTGTGGGTAAAAACAGCCCCCACAAGAAAGTCCACCGTTGGTGATGAATGTATAAAAATTCTCCAAAATTTATTATTCTTAGCCATAACACAGAAGTTTTAGGGGGGAAATTATATGTAATCTTAATATTTGTGAATTTTGGAACTTGAAAAGTGTATGTCATTTGTAAATGCAAACAAACTGCTTTATGTAACTGCAAAAAGTTCTGTACCCAACCAATTCAACAACTCCTGATCATACAGAAATATACTAAGGCAAAAATTTTGTGAATCAGTGTTTGAACATTGTTATATTTATAGAAAAGTATTGTTGTTACATTTAAATCATTTAGCATAAAGTAGATAAAAGCTAGTCGACCAAGTCTTACACATTTCAACCAGTGACTTTAATATTGTATAAACAATCTAGTGTCATAACTTGGAATTTAAACCAAGGAAAATATTTGAGGCAACTTAATGTAATTTAATTTATGGAAATCATAATTGCATTGTCAGTCATTTTTGAACTTCAGCTTTTAAATTATTTTTTATATACAACTCAGTAAAATACATTGTTTATTAATCTTTGTCTAATAGACATTTCTGAGTCTTTAAATGTACATGCTTCATTATTTTGTCCACAGCATTTTCTATTTTTTTTTAACCTTAAGCCAGTTATTCTTTCAGAAGGTTAAGGATTCTAAATTTTTTGTTGTTGTTAAGAACAACAACCCGTCTGATGCAGACATTTTTAGAACTTTGCAATACATAGGTCCACTAAATCATGAGCTCCTCCAGGGAAAGAAGTATTTCTTATTCATCTTTTTACTCTCATGGCCTGGCACATAGTGGGCACTTATTAAATGCTTATTGAATGTATCAGCTAGCAACATCTCATAACCCCTAATTCTTCCAGAACAAATTGTGCTTCTCTTCACAGGGTCCACGTATCTTCCTAAGTCCTACTCTATTGTAAATATTTGTCTCTTTTCTCTGTCTTCTCCATGTACATCTGTTACAAAAAAAAAAAATCATCTATGTATTCCCAGTCGCTAGCACTGGTACCAGTTTCTGACACATAGTAGTAGGTGCTGAGGAAAAAATTTTTGAAGTGAATGTATCTCTGGAAGTTAGATCGTCTTCAGAGGGTAGGCTTCAAATTGAGAGAAGATAGGAAAATTCATCCTTTGTGATATTATCCCTCCCTTTGATTCTTCTCAATAAACTGTGGGCTCCTTGAAGGTGAGGTATGAGGCCTAGCCCTCTCTCTCTCCCCAGTACCCAGAACCTATAGCGCATGCAGTGCTCAGATGTTGAACTGAGTTGAACTCCTACCTCTAATCTTAGGTTGGACTTCATTATAGATTAACCTAGCCCAACCATTAGAGTCAAATAGCTTCCTGGCTTGATTCAATAAATGCAATCAAATTCAAATCTTGAATGTCTGCAATAAATCTTAAAGTTTAAAGTGCCAGATTAGACTATTCTGCCTTAATTTGTTTAGCTTTCTTTGATTTGAACATGGCCCATTAATTTAAATTAAATAAGCAATTCAAAGCCTGTGGACAATAAATTAGATAAACGTAAATGTCAGGGACTGCAATCCCCTGGCTATATTTTAAAGATAGTAAATATGTAAGACATCAGAACCAAATATTCCTTTTGATGATGATAATGAGATGTTCCAGATCAAGAGTAAAACTGGGACTTATTTTTAAAATCCACAGACACTACAAACATCCTGGCAACAAATTCTCTATTTCTGTGCGTGGAAGTTGCCCTATTTCAAATACAGCTTTAGAAATTATCACCAAATTGTTTGCATTGTTGTGCTATTTTAAAGAATCAGGTTGTGATGACGGTTTAGGAATCTCTTTGCCATGCCATACTAGATGCTCTGTTTCTGGGGATCATTTGTGGATGTTCATTACAAAGCTAACTAAAGTGCTTTCCTCCATCCCCTACAGTTTGTCAGAACTTACCCTCTTCTACAGAAAACCACAGCAACTAATAATTTGGTCAAACGGTCAATTTAGTGGGCAATAACAGCAAAACACGAGTTATATGAATCAGCTGAGAGTTTGTTTCACAGATCAGATCAGTAAATACAACAAAAAGAACTGATGCAGTTTTCTAACACTAAACAAGCATGTTTGCTGTTGACATATTTGCTCGAACTTTCTCTGTACTATAGTACTCTGAGGTAGGACTTCAGAAATACTACTCAGGAAGACATACAGATGTCCAAGAGGCACATGAAAAGATGCTCAACATCGCTAATTACTAAAGAAATGCAAATCAAAACTACAATGAGGTATCACCTCACACCATCAGAATGGCCATCATCAAAAAATCTACAAACAATAAATGCTGGAGAGGGTGTGGAGAAAAGGGAACCCTCCTATACTGTTGGTGGGGATGTAAATTGGTACAGCCACTATGGAGAACAGTATGGAGGTTCCTTAAAAAACTAAAAATAGAGCTAACATATGATCCAGCAATCCCACACCTGGGCATATATCCAGAGAAAACTCTAATTCAAAAAGATACATGCACCTAAATGTTCATAGCAGCACTATTTACATTAGCCAAGACATGGAAGCAACCTAAGTATCCATTAAGAGATGAATGGATAAAGAAGATGTGGTATATATATACAATAGAACACTACTCAGCCATAAAAAAGAATGAAATCATGCCATTTGCAGCTACATGGATGGACCTAGAGATTATCATACTCAGTGAAGTAAGCCAGACAGAGAAAGACAAATATGACATGATATCACTTATATGTGGAATCTAAAATATGATACAAATGAACTTATATACAAAACAGAAACAGACCCACGGACATAGAAAACAAATTTATGGTAACCAAAGGCGGGGGGATAAAAGAGGAGTTTGGGATTAACATATACACCCTACCATATATAAAATAGATAAAACAACAAGGTCCTTCTGCATAGCACAGGGAACTAACTATATTTAATATCTTGTAATAACCTCTAATGGAAAATAATATGAATAAGAATATATATAACTGAATTACTTTGCTGTACACCAGAAACTAACACAACATTGTAAATAAACTATACTTCAATAAGAAAATACTACTCAGTAAAACAGCTCTCCAGAATCTCAAATGTTCATGCTCATTTGAGCTCTTCCATGGGCATGTACATATACAGGCTTTGCTCTGACATATGGATAATGGTTCCCAGTAGCTCTCTGATATTTGTAGAGACTCTTTTGCCTGAGCTGCAGGTGCTAACTTGCAACACAGTAACCCATATTCAAAGGGTTCCCACTTTAAACGTAGGAAGAAAAATGTGGTCACAGAGAAGGTAGTTTATGCTGTGAGTCCACGGCAATGTTAATACTTAAAATAACTGCTCTCTTCCCATTAGTAAATATTCTTTGCAGAAGAATCCATTGTTGGTTTTCTTACTTTTCTTTCTTTCAAGAAAATAAACTGTGTTGAGAAAGGCACTGTGTCCAAGTGACAAAAACAGTTTCTAGGATGCATGGCCACCATAATTAAATAGTTCAGCTTGGATTTACTACTGCACTATCAACCGCTTAAAGCTGAAAATTTTTAACAAACCTACATCCGGCTGAGATAGATATACATATGTCATATTTGTGAAATGTGGCATGAGTCTTGCCATGACTCTAGTGCAATTACATTTTAAGCACCAACAACTCCATAGCCCTTTAGGGACTAAAGGGTTTCTCCCTTAAACACTAAACACATCTGACAGAGATATTCATATGAATGCTTTCACAACTAAGAGCTAGCACTGACCGGAACAAGGGGATTTGGGGAAACAGTGAGAATGAGAAGGCCTCAGTGAATATATGATGGTTATTAGAAAACCAGGAGCTTGTATGAGAAGATGGATACAAGGAAACAAAAAGTTAGGGGCTGTATCAGCCAGGGTCCAAGCGAGAAATGGACGGCACACTCTTCTTGGATAATTTGAGGAGGAATTAGCATAGGGACTATTTGCAAAAGCATGGGAGGGTTTAGGAAAAGCAACAAGGGATTGTGAAGTACCCCAGGGATAACAACAGGAGCTGTTACCGACGCTAGGCTTGAAGGGGCAAAGGAGAGAATGATTATTGGTACCCAGAAAGCATATAGAAAGAGCTCAGAGATATTGTGGGTTTGATTCCACACCACTGCCATAAAGCGAATATAGCAATAATGTGAGTCATGAATTTTTTGGTTTCCCAGTGCATGTGAAAGTTATATTGTAGCATTGTAGCATTATGTCTTAAAAAAAGTACATACCTGAATTAAAAATACTTTATTGCTAAAAATGCTAACCATCATCTGGGCCTTCAGAGAGTTGTAATCTTTTTGCTGGCAGAGGGTCTTGCTTTGATGTTGGTGGCTGCTGACCAATCAGGGTGATGGTTGCAGAAGGCTGGGGTGGCCGTGGCACTTTCTTAAAATAGGACAACAATGAAGTTTGCTGTATTGATTGACTCTTCCTCTCACAAAAGATTTCTCTGTAGCATGCAACAGTGTTTGATAGCATTTGACCCACAGTAGAACTTCTTTCAAAATCAGAGTCAGTCCTCTCAAAACCTGCTGCTGCTTTATCAACTAAGTTGATGTCATATTCTAAATCCTTTGTTGTCATTTCAACAGTCTTTACAGCATCTTCACCAGGAGTAGTTCCATCTCAAGAAACCACTTTCTTTGCTCATCCTTAAGAAGCAACTCCTCATCCCTTAAAGTTTTATCATGAGATTGCAGCAATCCCGTCACATCTTCAGCCTCCACTTCTAATTCTAATAGTTCTCTTGCTATTTCCACCACAAATGCAGTTACTGCCTCCACTGAAGTCTTGAACCCTACAGAGTCATCCATGAGGGTTGGAATCAACTTCTTCCAAACTCCTGTGAATATTGCTATTTTAACCTCTTCCCACGAACCACAAATGTTCTTAATGGCACCTAGAATGGTGAATTCTTTCCAGAAGGTATTCAATGTACTTTGCCCAGATCCATCAGAGAAATTACTATCTATGGTAGCTATCACCTTATGAAATGTATTTCTTAAATAATAAGACTTGAAAGACAAAATTACTCCTTGATCCATGCGCTGCAGAATGGATGCTGTGTTAGCAGGCGTGAAAAAAACATTAATCTCATTGTACATCTCCATCAGAGCTTTTGGGTGACCAGATACTTATCAATGAGCAGTAATATTTTGAGAGGAATTTTCTTTTCTGAGCAGTAGGTCTCAATGGTAGGCTTAAAATATTCAGTAAACCATGTTGTAAACAGACGTGCTGTCATCCAGACTCTGTTGTTCCACTTATAGAGCACAGGCAGAGTAGACGTAACATAATTCTTAAGGGCTCTGAGATTTTCAGAATGGTAAATGAGCATTGGCTTCAACTGAAAGTCACCAGCTGCATTAGCCCCTAACAAGAGAGTCAGCCTGTCCTTTGAAGCTTTGAAACCAGGCATTGACTTCTCCTCTCTAGCTATGAAAGTCTTACATGGCATCTTCTTCCAATGGAAGGTTGTTTCATCTCCATTGAAAATCTGTTGTTAATGTAGCCATCTTCATCAATGATCTTAGCTAGATCTTCTGGATAACTTGCTGCAGATTCTACATCAGCACCTGCTGCTTCACTTTGCACTTTTATGTTATGGAGATGGCTTCTTCCCTTAAACCTCATAAACCAACCTCAGCTAGATTCAAACTTTTCTTCTTAGCCTTTACAGAATTGAAGAGAGTTAGGACCTTGCTCTGGATTAGGCTTTGGCTTAAGGGAATGTTGTGGCTGGTTTTATCTTCTATCCAGACCAGTAAAACTCTCCATATCAGCAATAAGGCTGTTTTGCTTTCTTATCATTCATGTGTTTACTGGAGTAGCACTTCTAATTTCCTTCAAGAACCCTCCTTTGCATTCACAACTTGGCTAACTATCGAGCACAGACACCAAACTTTTGGCCTATCTTGGCTTTCAACGTGCCCTCCTCACTAAGCTTAATCGTTTCTAGGTTTTGATGTAAAGTGAGAGACATGCGACTCTTAAGTTCACCATCTTATACGGGCGCAGTTCGTGGCCTCAAAACAATGACAATAGTAACATCAAAGATCACTGATCACAGATCACCGTAACAAACATAATACTAAAGAAAAGTTTGAAATATTGTGAGAATTACCAAAATGTGACCCAGAGACACGAAGTGAACAAATGCTGTTGGAAAAACGGCACTGATATACGTGCTGGATGCAGGGTTGCCACACACCTTCAATTTGTAAAAAATGCATTATCTGTGAAGCACAATAAATTGAAGCACGATAAAACGAGGTGTGCCTGTAGTAATGTGGAGAGGGCCACAGGACAGGAGCTGTGGCCTTTAGTAGAGAGAGGGACATTGTCATCCCATTGTAGACCAGCAGGGGGGAAGGCAGGGGAATACATACCTCAATCTCACTTTCATCTTTTTCTCTCACCTGTCATTGTCTCTCACTGGCCAAACCCAACAAGAGGTTGAAGGCAAGGGAGCTTATTGATGTAAGTCTACATAAGTCAGCCTCCCAGGGCAATAAGCAAGGTGCAGAAAAATACAGAGTTTTCCACTTGTAAGGCTTTCTGGAAAAAAGTTACCTCATGCCTACATGTCTCTCAAGGTGAATATGATTATAAATAGGTTTACTGTGAAGAAAGTGAATTAATTCATTTTAATTAATTGATATAATTGAAGATTACCATAGAACAATTTGAGTACAGTTACAATTTTATGGCATAATTTGCTCTGTACATTGGTTGCAGATTTTGGTAAATAAAGTATGCGGCATAGTAGAGAACAGAGAACTTAGCATCAGAAGATCTGGGTTTTGGTTCTGACTCTGCAAACTGACATGCTTTGTGACTTCAGACAAGGATTTTACTTCTCTGAGCTTAGTTTATATATGGGTAAAATGGATAAGAATACTTGTTCTATTTGTCCATACCCCAAAGGGTGGTTGTATGGATCAGATGAAAATATATTAAAAAAATTTATAAACCAGAATGTCTCTTCTAACACGAGTGTCTACTCTTCTAGCATTGCAAAATAGAGTTTAAAGATAAATGCTGGGCTTGTAGAGAAATAAGCTGACTTTTCGTTATTTTTTTTTACACTGACAGATCTATCTCCTTCCACCCAGACAGGATTCTGCCAGCTTCCCCCCAGATCTAATTAGGTTTTAAATGAGATTCAGGAAGACATAATAGCTTATTCTGATTGTTCTTTTTATATCATACAGTCTCTAAATGTTCATTGTGCTCATATGATTAAGCTGTAAATCAGTGGGCTTTTTTGAATTTTTTATTTTGCCCCATATATTTGGCTCTAACAGTCATCTTAGCTTCCTATCAGTTTTTACTCTTTTCACATTGCCTTTACTCATTTTGCTTTGTCTGAAAAGCTCCTAATCATATTTCAACACCCTAAGTAAATATCTCCTCTTCAGGAAAGCCCCTCCTTACACCTAAGTAGATTTGTACCTTTTCTGTTTGGTACACATAGTGCTTGGAACAAATCTCTGTTCTCACGGGTATCACTCTGCATTGTATTAGAATTATTTGCTTTTATTTCTGTATTTCCTAGTAGACTCTGAGGGTCTTGAGCGTAAGGGCCATGCTCTATCTGGGGTTCTATCTCCATCAACGAGCAAAGTGCCTGGCACTTCAATGTGGGCTCAGTTCATTGGAACTCAAGTTCTGGTGATAGGTGTAAGTAAATTAAAAAAGAAATGTAGAAGCCTAGTTTAACTGAAGTGTCATTTCTACTCCTCAAATTAGTTCATCAGATTCAAACTGCTAATATTTGGGACAAGATACTCACTCGTTTCTTTTAGGGTAGAGCTTCAACAGAAGATAAAACACTGACTTAGATGAAAGTTCTCAAAAGGGTCCCAAGCTGAGAGTGATCATAAATGCATATACGTTGAGGAAAAACTTGCCTGAAAAATGAACTTGAAAAATTTTACCAACCACTTTAAAGCTGTACGCATTTGACAGGGTGTGGATAAGATTTTAGTAGTTTTTTTTCTGTTAGTACCTGTTTTCCATTTTTGCTAATTCATTTTTGTTATCTGTGAGTACTCACTAGCAGACATATTGTAACAAGAGCTAGAGGTTTAAGAAAAAAATATTTATGGGAAGAAATAATTAAAATAGAAAAAAATTATATCTATTGACTTACCTGCCCCCAGCCCTCCCCCCTCCGCCACACACACAAAGACAGACAACTTAATGGTAAACAGGTATAATCAGTATTCCGTGAAACCTAGTTTGTTATGTTGGCCTTTTTCTTAGCCAGAATTTGTGAGGTTTGAAGATAAAGGCAATGGCTCAAAAGGATGATTTCTCTGCCTCTGCCTTTATAAGATAGATGGACTGATGGACAGCAGAGGACAGTTCTGAAAGTTCTATTTGTGATTATCTGATCTTAGGGGTTGGGCTAAAGAATGGGGAAGCAGATTTGAGATTCCGTACATGAGTTTTCCTCTTTTTGTAACAAATAAAGGCCAAACTGATGCTTAGATTTTATTAGTATGGCTTTTTTAAACGTCCTTTCAAAATACCCCAGGGTTCAAAAGATAACTTTGTACCGGTCAGCATGACCCAGTCAGAGGAGTGTTTTGAGTTTTTAAAATTTTCTCCCTAAAGAAGATAATGTAGCTGAACCAATATTGCTAGACCTCCCTCTCCTTTGTCTGTATTTTAGGAAGCAATAAATCAATGAATCATAAGCGCCTTCCTCCACTTCTAGAGAGGTGCAGGCTTGGGGGAGAAGATCCAGTAGGAAGGTGGTTCTACTGTGATAGGCAAGAATGGTAAAAGCCATTACAAACATCCCTGCCTCTCAGGACGATGCCCTAAGAGTCAGCTTTACTATTCAGTAGTGCTCCCTGGAATAGGAAAAAATGAGGAACGGGGGCTATCAGGGTACTCATGCAGCTGAGCCACGGTCCAGCAGGAGCCACTAACATTGTCCACCAGGAGCGACATTCATCCCTGTGGTGACGCATGCCCAAACCATAAGAGTGCTCCATACTTCAGCCAAAGGACAATGAATGAGAGGTGGAAATACTGAGTGGTTGGTCTCATTTCTTATATCTTTCTATTTTTATCAGTCCTTTCAACAGTAAGCTTCTTTTTAAATGCCCAATTTTGAAGGGTACTTAATTTCATTGAACTATGTGGTTATGTTAGGGAGAAGTGAAATAGAAAGTAAATTATTGAAACTAGCTCACAGAAATCATTCTATAACACACACATCTCCCTCTTCTGTTCAATCCATATTCTGACTTTTGGAAAGAAAGCAGGCAGATCTGATTTTCAAGGACCCAAATGCTTATAATATTTTCATTTTCTATAGCACCCTGTCAGCTAGTCCTTTGTATACTGTCTTAATTTCTTCAAAGGCCAGGACTTTTTCATAGCTAGTATAGTGTAAGAGTCCTGGACTAAAGCAGAATAACTGAATCTTAGTCCTAACTAAACCTCCTAGCTGTGTGGCTCTGGACAAGTCTCTTCATCTTATTAGGTCTCAATTTCTTCATCAATAAAATGGTTATATTACCATACTGCTTACCTCACAGAGTGAAATGCATCGTCCGTCATGGGTGTGAAGAATACTCCATCTGCAAAGGGATACGCAAATATAAGGAACTGTGCCCCTGTTGCTGTGGGATGGCAGGGAACAGCACAACTATCTCCTGACCAAGAATAGTCTAGGGACAGAAAGTAAAATGAATGACTGAATAATAGATCCAGCCCTAAGCCCCAGAGAACAGGCCTATGTGTTTAAACAATGCATGCACAAGCCTAATATACATACAGATGTGTCTAAAACAAAACTCATATAATCAGAAAAATTGAGAGCTAGAAGTCACCTTAGAGATCTAGTTCTTACTCTGTTTGATGGATGGAGAAGCTGAGGTTTACTTCTCACCTAAAACAAGGTGTTCTTCCTCACTTCCCAATATATCTCTTGGTCAGCTTTCATCTTGACTCTCCTAACTCTCATCCAACCAGTTAATTGCCAAAATCTACCTTTGCGATGGCTAGCCATTTCTTTCCATTCATCCTCCTTCAGGAGCTAATACTTCATGCCTGTTCTCTTATAGTAACCTCCTAGCTTGCTCCCCTTCCCTCCCCAGTTCATCCTCATGTTACCAGGGCAACGTTCCTAAATGATTACTTTTATCATTTGCTTCACTGACAAAATATTTTAAATGGCTCCCTGTGGCTGTAGGATAAAGAATAAACTCCTTAGTCTGACTTTTTAGATTCCCCACAATACACCTCTGACATTCCTAGTGTATCCCCTACTATTTATTCTACATGAACCCTGTGGCTCTGGGAAGCTGGGATCCTTACTATTCCTCCAAATGCTTCCCTACAATACACGTGTTTTTTTTTTTTCTCTACCACTATGCAGTCATCCTCTTCCGGTAGCAAATGTTTCTCTTGGGAACAACCCAACCCCTACTGGAGACAAGCTTGGTGGACCATCACGCAAGGTACCCAAAGTGCGAATGTGACTCTAATTGGGCCAAACTCTGTCTGGAATTTTCACTCAGAATGAAGTTATATAAGTACTAAACACAAGGCTTGGGCCTGATTCACCTAGAAAGTGATCCCTGAAGTATTGTTAATTAGATATTACTCCCTAGGATTCTCTGCCCTCTGTCCTTTCTGAAGTTTGGTTCCTTGGCTTTTCCTTCAATTTTCTAAGCTATCTCACATTCTCCCAAGAAATGTGCTCTTTTGCATATTTAGTCAGGGCAAGTTGCTCTTATTATCAAGAGCTCAGCTGAGCTTGGAGAGATTGATGAGCTGCCAGCTGTTGGAGTAGCCCATTAAAGCCATGAGCCAAAAATGAAAGAGTTAAGCCTTTAATCACTCTCTGTGATAATAGAAGCAAGAGGCTAAAACCGAAGCAAGTGCTGATACCCCCTGTTCCGTTTTGCTCTGTGGAACTGCGTACCCATTGAGGGTCAGGTGATCTGTACAGATGGGAGGGCCATCTCACTGTTGAGAGAGTCTGGAACAAAAGGGCTCTGATATTTTTACAGACCCTGAGCTGGTGTGGGGGAAAAGAGCTCAGAGTGGAAAAGCACTGGGTACAAAATCAGAGTGCGCAAGTGTCTTTAAGGTTTTCCCCTCCTCTCCTGATAAGGAGGCCTAGGCAAGGGCCCCTGAAGAGGACTTCTGTCCAAGGCCTCAGATAAAGAGACCTAGGAATGAAGGCACAGGAGTTAGGAATGCAAATATGTGAAGTGGGTGACTGGTCAGAGGGATCAGAGTCCTTGAGTGCAGCTCCCCTCAGAGGCTGCAGTGCTGTGACTGAGACCCAAGTCTAGCATGGGGAGGGCAGCTTTACCCCCACGAAGCCAGGGAAAGCTTTGTAATTGCCTATGATTGGGCCTGAAAAATCACACAAATTTTCTCTTACTCATGCCTCCCTTTTCTCCCCCGTTACCCTTCCTATCTAAGGCTACCCAACTCCAAGGCGAAGTTCACCTTATTTACTTGAAGCCTTGCAGATCAGTCCAGTCCATATTCGATCATTCCTTCCTCTGAAGCCTCATATCACTTATTCGGGATAATTCTCTTGAGAAGATACTAACAGGTATGATCTCCATGACAGCTTTAACTTATTTACTTTTTATTTCTTGTCTCCTCACCTCAAATGGCAGTACCTTTAGGCAAAGTGTTATTTTTACCTTTCACATGACTGTGATTCTTAACAAAATTATGTGTGTAGTAAATGCTTAATACAATTGTGGGAGAGTAGTCTATAGTGTGTGATTTGAAAGGCACATGTCCTAAAATCTCCCCCAAAAGATTCTTGAGATGACTATTATTTTAAGAAAGTTGTATCTACTACCTGCAAGGGTAGCACAGTATCAGTGATTGGTTTTCCCATTATCCATTAGCACTCATCTTAAGGAAAGATTTCTTCTGTATGTCAGCAAGGAGTATAAAGGAGAGTAGCATTTATTGAATGAGCATGATGTGCCAGAAGGATGCAGACACTTTCCAATACTTATTGACTCCCTACAGTAATCCTGAAGCTGGTATTTTCTCCATTTTAAAGAAGAGGATATTGGGGCACCAAAAATGATTTCATTTTCCTATGATCCCACAGTTCTTAAGTGACAGAGATTGTATTAAACCCAAGTCCAATTGCATATCAAGTCTATTATATTTTCCAAGAAAATACCTAAAGCATAAGACAGTACAAATGCCAGAAAGAGGCATCACAATGCGATAGGAGATGGATGACTCCAAAGCCCACCCCATAAAAAAGTTCCTTCTACAAAATTAAGTTATTAAAGATTATTAGGTCGAAATAAATTAAAGAAAAGCTAAATAAATGGAATTATATCTCACGTTTATGAAATGCAAGACAATATTGTTAAGATGGCAATAATCTTCAAATTGATCTACAGACTCAATGCAATCCCTATCAAAATCCTGGTTGCTTTTTCTGCAGAGATTAACAAGTTGATCTTAAATTTCATATGGAAATGTAAGGGACCCAGAATAGGCAAAAAAATCTGTAAAGACTTACTACAAAGCCACAATAATAAAGATAGTGTACTACTGGCCTAAAGGTAGACATATAAATCAATGTAATCAAATTGAGAATCTATAAATAAACCCATACATCCATGAGCAATTGATTTTTTTTTCTATTTCAGAGCTCTTTATTTTGTTCTATTGGTCTACTTGTTCATTTTGCATCAGTATCATGTTGCCTTAATGACAAAAGTACACCTTATCACATTAACAAATTCAAGAAGAAAAATGTATCAATGTGCCAAAAGGCATCTGACAATATTCAGCAGGCATTTTTAATAAAAAAAAGTTAAGTAGGCACTGAAGGAAACAAGTGAACCACACAATGTCTGTTTACCTCAAACATAGAGCAAACATTATGCTAAGTGATTTCCATTAAGTTGGGAAAAACAACTAGATGCCTGCTATCACCACTAATCCTAAATCTTATTCTGGAAATTATTTCTATTACAATAAGAATAATAAAATAATCATTATAAATATTCAGGAAGAAATCATATCTATTTGTAGTTGACATAATTGATTGCCTAAAAAATCAAGACTCTAGTAAAAAATAAATTTTAAAGGTTATTGGATAATAAAGAAATCTATGATTATGAGCAATTGATTTTTTTTAACATCTTTATTGGAGTATAATTGCTTTACAATGGTGTGTTAGTTTCTGCTTTATAACAAAGTGAATCAGCTATACATATACATATATCCCCATATCTCCTCCCTCTTGCGTCTCCCTCCCACCCTCCCTATCCCACCCCTCTAGGTGGTCACAAAGCACCGAGCTGATCTCCCTGTGCTATGCGGCTGCTTCCCACTAGCTATCTATTTTACAGTTGGTAGTATATATAAGTCCATTGAGCAATTGATTTTTGACAATGGTGCCAAGATCATCTAATGGGAAAATAATAGTCTTTTCAACAAATGGTGCTGGGACAACTGGATACCCACATTCAAGAGAATGCAGTTGGATATCTACCTTACACCATATTAAAAAAAATTGAACTCAAAATGGATCAATGACCTAAATGTAACGGCTAAAACTATAAAATTATTAGAAGAAAACCTAAGAATTGGACTTCCCTGGTGGCGCAATGGTTAAGAATCCGCCTGCCAATGCAGGGGACACGGGTTTGAGCCCTGTTCCGGGAAGATCCCACATGCTGCGGAGCAACTAAGTCCGTGCGCCACAACTACTGAGCCTGCGCTCTAGAGCCCGCAAACCACAACTACTGAGCCCATGTGCCACAGCTACTGAAGACCGTGCGCCTAGAGCCCGTGCTCCACAACAAAAACAAGCCACCACAATGAGAAGCCCGTGCACCGCAAGGAAGAGTAGCCCCCGCTCACTGCAACTAGAGAAAGCCTGCACACAGCAACGAAGACCCAATGCAGCCATAAATAAATAAATTTATATTAAAAAAACCCCTAAGAATAAATCATATGATCTTGGATCAGGCAACAGTTTCTTAGACATGACATAAGCATGTCTTAGATATGACATAAGCACAGGCAACAAAAGAAAAAATAGATGAATTGGACTTCACCAAAATTTTAAAAATTGTGTGTCAAGGGATATCTTCAAAAAAGTGAAAAATAACCCACAGAATGGGATAAAATGTTTGCAAATTATACATCTCATAAGAGACTTATTTTCAGAATATAAGAACTCATAAAATGACAAATATTAAAAACTAAAAATTGGTCAAAGGGTCTTAAACATTTCTCCAGAGAAGAAACACAAATGTCCTATAAGCACAGGGAAAGATGCTCAATATTATTATTCATCCTGGAAATGCAAATCAAAATCATAATGAGGTACCACTTCATACCCATCAGGATACCTATAATTAAAAAGACAAGTAATAGCAAGTGTTGGCAAGGATGTGGAGAAATTGAAAACCTCAAGCACTGATCATGGGAATGTAAAATGGTGTAGCTGCTTTGGGAAACAGTCTGACAATTCCTCAAAAGGGTAAACATATGGGAATCATAGGGCCCAGGAATTCTAGTCCTAGGTATATATCCAAGTGTAATGAAAACATATGTCCACACAAAAACTTGTATATGAGTGTTCATAGCAGCCCAATTCATAAAAGCCTAAAAGTGGAAATAACCCAAATGTCCATAACCTGATGAATGATAAATAAAACTTGATATATCTATACAATTAAATATTATTAGGCAATAACATGGAATATGTACTGATATATGCTTCAACACAGATAAACCTTTCAACACATCATTCTAAATGAAATAAGCAGATACAGAAGGCCATATATTGTATGGTCCCACTTTTATGAAATGTTTAGAATAGGCAAATTTATAGAAACAGAAAGTAGGTTAGTGGTTTTCAGGGTCTGAAAGTGGAAGGGGAGAATGGGAATTGACAGCTTAATGAGTACAGAGTTTCTCTTTGGGGTGATGAAAAAGTTCTAAAACTGGATAATGATGATGGTTGCACAACACTATGAATATACTAAAACCCATTGACTTCTCTATGTTATATTGGTGATTTTTATGACATGAATTATTCTTCAATAAAACTGTTAAAAATTAAGTTATTTGCATTGGTCTTACCTCTATAAGGGGATAGCAATTTTCTGGATGTTTTTTTAACCTTTCAGTTTTTGCCTTTTTCCCTCCAGTTTAGCCCAATCTCATTTGTACATTTTATAGTTCCATATTTGCTTCTTGTTCTTAATGCAGCCTAAAACGAAAGAGGTCAGTTTCTCCAACTGTACTGGTTCTGAGGGAAGACTTGGGTCACTGATTGACAGGCATCTGTGTGCCTATCTAAATGAGCTTAGTCATTCCCATTTCCCTTACACATAGATGGCATAGTTTTGAAAGGCAGGATAACGTCCTAGCTACCACACTTCTAATCTAAAATAAGATAGCTATAATTCTTTAAACCAAGTGACACAGCTAGATTTTCTACTCACTGAAAGCTACTTAAGTATATTACTTATACTGCAATCAGAAAGAACATTTCATCATTTTGGCAAACATTTTTTATAGTGTGTTACTTTTCTCCTGAAATGCAATGACAATGTTCGGTACTTTCTCTACTATTTTGGAAAAGTCCCATGTATGCAGTGAAATGTAATTAATTATACTGACTAGCAACCAACAAAAGAATATAAAAATTTGCATATCTAAAACTCAAAAATATCTGTAAACTGCACCTCTCTCTGTCTCTTAACTTTATATAATAAGTTTAGAATGGATAAAAAAGAGGATTTGACACTTAACACTTAATTTTTAAAATTTTTTATACAATTTTAAAGGTTACTTTCCATTTACAGTTATTACAAAATATTGGCTATATTCCCCATGTTGTACAATACATCCTTGTAGCCTACCTTACTCCCAATACTTTGTACCTCCCAGTCTCCCACCCCTATTCTGCCCCTCCCCCCTGCCCTCTCCCCACTGGTAACCACTAGTTTGTTCTCTATATCTGTGATTTAGCTTCTTTTTTGTTATACTCACTAGTTTGTTGTATTTTGAAGATTCCACATATAAGTGATATTATACAGTATTTGTCTTTCTCTGTCTGACTTATTTCACTTAGCATAATGCCCTCCAAGTCCATCCATGTTGCTGCAAATGGCAAAATTCCATTCCTTTTTTATGGCTGAGTAGTTATTACATTGTGTGTGTGTGTGTATGCCACATCTTCTTTATCCATTCATCTGTTGATGGACACTTAGGTTGCTTCCATATCTTGGCAATTATAAATAATGTTGTTATGAACATTCAGGTGCATGTATCTTTTCAAATTAGTGTTTTGTTTTGTTTTGCTTTGATATATACCAAGGAGTGTGATTCCTGGGTCATATGGTAGTTCTATTTTTAGTTTATTGAGAAACCTCCATACTGTTTTCCACTGTGGTTGTACCAATTTACATTTCCTCCAACAGTGTACGAGGGCTCCTGTTTCTCCATATCCTTGCCAACATTTGTTATTTGCGTTCTTTTTGGTGATAGCCATTCTGACAGGTGTGAGGTGATACTCATTACATGAGGCCAGCATTACCCTGATACCAGAACCAGACAAAGATATCACAAAAAAAGAAAATTACAGGCTAATATCACTGATGAACATGGATGCAAAAATCCTCAAAAACTACTAGCAGGGCTTCCCTGGTGGCACAGTGGTTAAGAATCTGACTGTCAATGCAGGGTACACGGGTTCGAGCCCTGGTCCAGGAAGATCCCACATGCTGCGGAGCAACTAAGCCGGTGCGCCACAACTACTGAGCCTGCACTCTAGAGCCCGTGAGCCACAACTACTGAGTGCATGTGCCACAACTACTGAAGGCCACGTGCCTAGAGCCTGTGCTCCACAACAAGAGAAGCCACTGCAATGAGAAGCCCATGCACTGCAAGGAAGAGTAGCCCCCGCTCACAGCAACTAGAGAAAGCCCGCACGCAGCAACAAAGATGCAACGCAGCCAAAAATAAATAAATAAAATTTAAAAAAATACTAGCAAACTGAATCCAACAATACATTAAAAGGATCATACACCATGATCAAGTGGAATTTAACCCAGGAATGCAAGGATTTTTCCATATTCACACATCAATCAATGTGATACACCACATTAACAAATTGAAGAATAGGAACCATACGATCATCTCAATAGATGCAAAAAAAGCTTTTGATAAAATTCAACATTCAACATCCATTTATGATAAAAACTCTCCAGAAAGTGGGCATAGAGGAACATACCTCAACATAATAAAGGCCATATATGACAAACCCACAGTTAACATCATACTCAACTCAGTGAAAAAGCTGAAAGCATTTCCTCTGCGATCAGGAACAAGACAAGGATGCCCACTATCGCCACTTTTATTCAACATAGTTTTAGAAGTCCTAGCCACAGCAATCAGAGAAGAAAAAGAAATAAAAGTAATCCAAATTGGAAAGGAAGAAGTAGAACTGTCACTGTTTGCAGATGACATGATACTATACATGGAAAATCCTAAAGATAACACTTTAAACTTGTATTGTCTGGGTATTATTTCTTCTTATTTTACTAGTACTTTTTAAAAAAATTAATTAATTAATTTATTTTTATTTTTGGCTGCATTGGGTCTTCGTTGCTGTGCATGGGCTTTCTCTAGTTGTGGTGAGCGGGGTCTACTCTTCGTTGTGGTGCACGGGCTTCTCATTGCAGTGGCTTCTCTTATTGCGGAGCACGGGCTCTAGGCACATGGGCTTCAGTAGCTGTGGCACGTGGGCTCAATAGTTGTGGCGCATGGGCTTTGTTGCTCTGTGGCATGTGGGATCTTCCTGAACCAGGGCTCGAACCCATGTCCCCTGCATTGGCAGGTGGATTCTTAACCACTGTGCCACCAGGGAAGTCCCCTGGATGAAATAATTTAAAGAAGAAATACCCAAAGGTTAAAACCCAAACCATATGCCCTTCATTTATTCCAACTGTATACTGTCAGAGAGCCAGTTGCTGTCTCTCTGCCCTCTAGTGGTCCCGTATTGTAGTTCAAGCACCTGCATTACATGGAAGTAGAGCCAGAATAACTGTTTCCTACAAGGACCCTGTTATTGACTACATTGGTTGCGGTCAATGAGAATTCACTAATAGCAGCCAACACCATCATTGATATGACCAATTTACATATGATTTTATGCAGTGGGGGATTGGAGTTCATTCATTCATTCAACATTTATTTACTGTGTTTATTTTGTGCTTGGCACTTATGAAAATATTGCGGGTACAATCACAAATAATGCATAGTTTATACCCTCATGGAGTTTCAATTCTGGTGAATAACATAACTTCCACTCATTTACCATCTATTTTTATGCCAAAATTTATCTTAGGCATTTTACATACATAATTTCATTAAATCTTTACAACATTAAAGGGAAGATATTATTCCCTGCCCATTAAAAAACAAATAAACTGAGGCATAGAGAGATTAAATTAACAAACTGGAGAGATGTGATGTGAACCCAAGTAGTTTGGCTCCACAGATCACAAATTTTCACACAGAATCAATCTTAAAAGACCATATAGAAACCTATATCTAAAAAGTCTACTTTGACCTTTTGATTAAGCAGTGACTCATGGCATTTCTAAAAATGTTTGCATTTCTGTCCACAAACATATATACTAGTCTTGTCTTTTGCATTGAAATTTAGCAATCAAAATAGAGAAGACGTTCATTTTCTTCCTTCTTCTCTTATCCCATGCCACAAAAACACCAAGAAGTGATTGGTAATTTTTATTTTCGCTGATGCTAAGTATTTGCCACTGATCTAATGCAAATTTTATGTTCAATGTATTAAGAGCCTGGATGCTCTAAGATAAAAATTCAGGGAAACAAGAGAAACGAATAGATTATCGCTGAGATTATAGTCTTACCATCTTCCTAAGCATTTGGATATTCTGCATTCATTTCCTCCTCATTTTTGAAAACCAACTTTTTGCTCTTCTAAAGCTTAAAATTCCCATCTCCTCTGAAATGAAGTTTTTATGGAAGAATCTCAGTCATACTAAATATAGCACTATGAAAGGGCCATCATTTGCACTTCATCAATTAGTTATTTTTAAGATTGGTTACTTATTTGTTATCCAATATGCCTCCCATTTTTCTTCACATTAATGAGCTGAGACATTACCATGTAGGTTTTCATTTATTGGTTGATTTTAAACAGTGTGCAGGAAAGAGGGAAAAAAAGAAAAGACAAAGAAGGAGTTTTAACAAGCTCTTCTCTCTCTTCATAAACATGATTAAACTGCTGATGTTGGAATAAAAGGACAGAAAAAGTCTCCAGGAAGCCCAGTTAGCAGTTAAGCAAGACCATTGCTTATTTTCCATAAGAATGTTCTGAGACGTCCTATTCTAGCACATGAAAGAACCCCTTTGGCTTTCCTCTCTTTGATCAGGTCTAGGAGTTTTATAACTCTATAGCAACCAACCACACTTCAACTTCTTTCCACCAGGCTTACCCTTTCTTCCTTGGCCCATTTTCTTCACTTTTATAGGTCAGTACTTAACCCATCAAAAAGAACTATTACAACTCTTAGCCTTTTAATAAAGAGGGGATAAGTGTTTCATGTGCTTCCTCTCAATCCCTTCTGCGTCACCATACATTTGGAGAAGCCAAGTATAGTATCCTCAATTGTGGATTAATCATAAAATGTACAGTATATTGAATGAATGGCTTTATTATTTTTCCAACATAGAAAAAGGAGCAATAAAATTGTATTTCATTTTTTCTACTAATGTAATTTCATATTTATAAGGTTTGATCAAAATACCTATTTAAAACTTAATTTATATTTGTGTCTAAAATGTTATATATGAAAACATTTATATTGTGTTACTCGATGTAGCCAGAATTAAGGAGACTAACTTTGCAGATGCTAAAGTAAAACACAGGAAGATTTTTGAACGACACAGAAGTTTGAGCATGGGCTCAATCAAATGAATGGATCATTTATGACAGATCAGTGAGAAAGGTATCAACACTTACCTATTTGTCATTTCCCAGATATTTTACTAAATATTCCAACAAGTTAGGCATTATGTTAATGATCTAGTTACTTGTCTGCCTCCTTCACTAGACAGTACTTTTTTTTTTTTAATTGGAGTATAGTTGTCTTATAATGTTGTGTTAGTTTCTACTGTACAGAGAAGTGGAGTTCTCAGTGCTATAAGCAGGTTCTCATTAGTTATCTATTTCATACATATTACTTAGGGTATATATATCAATCCCAATCTCCCAATTCATCCCACCTCCCCTTCCCCCGTTTGGTGTCCATAAGTTTGTTCTCTACGTCTGTGTCTCTATTTTTGCCTTGCAAACAGGTTCATCTGTACCATTTTTCTAGATTCCATATATATGCGTTAATATACAATATTTGTTTTTCTCTTTCTGACTTACTTCACTCTGTATGACAGTCTCTAGGTCCATCCACATCTCTACAAATGACCCAACTTCGTTCCCTTTTTTTTTTTTAACATCTTTATTGGAGTATAATTGCTTTACAATGGTGTGTCAGTTTCTGCTTTATAACAAAGTGGATCAGTTATACATATACATATGTTCCCATATCTCTTCCCTCTTGAATCTCCCTCCCTCCCACCCTACCTATCCCACCCCTCTAGGTAGTCACAAAGCACAGAGCTGATCTCCCTGTGCTATGCGGTTGCTTCCCACTAGCTAGCTATTTTACGTTTGGTAGTGTATATATGTCCATGCCACTCTCTCACTTTGTCACATCTAACCCTTCCCCCTCTCCATATCCTCAAGTCCATTCTCTAGTAGGTCTGTGTCTTTATTCCCGTCTTGCCACTAGGTTCTTCATGACCTTTTTTTTCCCCCTTAGATTCCATATATATGTGTTAGCATACTGTATTTGTTTTTCTCTTTCTGACTTACTTTACTCTGTATGACAGACTCTAACTCCATCCACCTCACTACAAATAACTCCATTTCGTTTCTTTTTATGGCTGAGTAATATTCCACTGTATATATGTGCCACATCTTCTTTATCCATTCATCTGTTGATGGACACTTAGGTTGCTTCCATGTCCTGGCTATTGTAAATAGAGCTGAAATGAACATTGTGGTACATGACTCTTTTTGAATTATGGTTTTCTCAGGGTATATGCCTAGTAGTGGGATTGCTGGGTCATATGGTAGTTCTATTTTTAGTTTTTTAAGGAACCTCCATACTGTTCTCCATAGTGGCTGTATCAATTTACATCCCCACCAGCAGTGCAAGAGGGTTCCCTTTTCTCCACACCCTCTCCAGCATTTATTGTTTCTAGATTTTTTGATGATGGCCATTCTGACCGGTATGAGGTGATATCTCATTGTAGTTTTGATTTGCATTTCTCTAATGATTAATGATGTTGAGCATTCTTTCATGTGTTTGTTGGCAATCTGTATATCTTCTTTGGAGAAATGTCTATTTAGGTCTTCTGCCCATTTTTGGATTGGGTTGTTTGTTTTTTTGTTATTGAGCTGCATGAGCTGCTTGTAAATTTTGGAGATTAATCATTTGTCTGTTGCTTCATTTGCAAATATTTTCTCCCATTCTGAGGGTTGTCTTTTGGTCTTGTTTATGCTTTCCTTTGCTGTGCAAAAGCTTTTAAGTTTCATTAGGTCCCATTTGTTTATTTTTGTTTTTACTTCCATTTCTCTAGGAGGTGAGTCAAAAAGGATCTTGCTGTGATTCATGTCATAGAGTGTTCTGCCTATGTTTTCCTCTAAGAGTTTGATAGTGTCTGGCCTTACATTTAGGTTTTTAATCCATTTTGAGTTTATTTTTGTGTATGGTGTTAGGGAGTGTTTTAATTTCATACTTTTACACGTACCTGTCCAGTTTTCCCAGCACCACTTACTGAAGAGGCTCTCTTTTCTCCACTGTATATGCTTGCCCCCTTTATCAAAGATAAGGTGACCATATGTGTGTGGGTTTATCTCTGGGCTTTCTATCCTGTTCCATTGATCTATATTTCTGTTTTTGTTCCAGTACCATACTGTCTTGATTACTGTAGCTTTGTAGTATAGTCTGAAGTCAGGGAGCCTGATTTCTCCAGCTCCATTTTTCGTTCTCAAGATTGCTTTGGCTATTCGGGGTCTTTTGTGTTTCCATACAAATTGAGAAATTTTTTGTTCTAGTTCTGTGAAAAATGCCAGTGGTAGTTTGACAGGGATTGCATTGAATCTGTAGATTGCTTTGGGTAGTAGAGTCATTTTCACAATGTTGATTCTTCCAATCCAAGAACATGGTATATCTCTCCATCTATTTGTATCATCTTTAATTTCTTTCATCAGTGTCTTATAATTTTCTGCATACAGGTCTTTTGTCTCCTTAGGTAGGTTTATTCCTAGATATTTTATTCTTTTTGTTGCAATGGTAAACGGGAGTGTTTCCTTAATTTCACTTTCAGATTTTTCATCATTAGTATATAGGAATGCAAGAGATTTCTGTGCATTAATTTTGTATCCTGCTACTTTACCAAATTCATTGATTAGCTCTAGTAGTTTTCTAGTGGCAGTTTTAGGATTCTCTATGTATAGTATCATGTCATCTGCAAACAGTGACAGCTTTACTTCTTCTTTTCCGATTTGGATTCCTTTTATTTCTTTTTCTTCTCTGATTGCTGTGGCTAACACTTCCAAAACTATGTTGAATAATAGTGCTGAGAGTGGGCAACCTTGTCTTCTTCCTGATCTTAGTGGAAATGGTTTCAGTTTTTCACCATTGAGGACAATGTTGGCTGTGAGTTTGTCATATATGGCCTTTATCATGTTGAGGAAAGTTCCCTCTATGCCTACTTTCTGCAGGGCTTTTATCATAAATGGGTGTTGAATTTTGTCAAAAGCTTTCTCTGCATCCATTGAGATGATCATATGGTTTTTCTCCTTCAGTTTGTTAATATGATGTATCACGTTGATTGATTTGTGTATATTGAAGAATCCTTGCATTCCTGGAATAAACCCCACTTGATCATGGTGTATAATCCTTTTAATGTGCTGTTGGATTCTGTTTGCTAGTATTTTGTTGAGGAGTTTTGCATCTATGTTCATCAGTGATATTGGCCTGTAGTTTTCTTTCTTTGTGACATCTTTGTCTGGTTTTGGTATCAGGGTGATGGTGGCCTCGTAGAATGAGTTGGGAAGTGTTCCTCCCTCTGCAATATTTTGGAAGAGTTTGAGAAGGATAGGTGTTAGCTCTTCTCTAAATGTTTGATAGAATTCGCCTGTGAAGCCATCTGGTCCTGGGCTTTTGTTTGTTGGAAGATTTTTAATCACAGTTTCAATTTCAGTGCTTGTGATTGGTCTGTTCATATTTTCTATTTCTTCCTGGTTCAGTCTCGGCACGTTGTGCATTTCTAAGAATCTGTCCATTTCTTCCAAGTTGTCCATTTTATTGGCATAGAGTTGCTTGTAGTAATCTCTCATGATCGTTTGTATTTCTGCAGTGTCAGTGGTTACTTCTCCTTTTTCATTTCTAATTCTATTGATTTGGGTCTTCTCCCTTTTTCTCTGGATGAGTCTGGCTAATGGTTTGTCAATTTTGTTTATCTTCTCGAAGAACCAGCTTTTAGTTTCATTGATTTTTGCTATTGTTTCCTTCATTTCTTTTTCATTTATTTCTGACCTGATCTTTATGATTTCTTTCCTTCTGCTAGCTTTGGGGTTTTTTTGCTCTTCTTTCTCTAATTGCTTTAGGTGCAAGGTTAGGTTGTTTATTCGAGATGTTTCCTGCTTTTTGACGTAGGCTTGTATTGCTATAAACTTCCCTCTTAGAACTGCTTTTGCTGCATCCCATAGGTTTTGGGTCGTCGTGTCTCCATTGTCATTTGTTTCTAGGTATTTTTTGATTTCCCCTTTGATTTCTTCAATGATCACTTCGTTATTAAGTAGTGTATTGTGTAGCCTCCATGTGTTTGTATTTTTTACAGATCTTTTTCCTGTAATTGATATCTAGTCTCATAGCGTTGTGGTCGGAAAAGATACTTGATACGATTTCAATTTTCTTAAATTTACCAAGGCTTGATTTGTGACCCAAGATATGATCTATCCTGGAGAATGTTCCATGAGCACTTGAGAAAAATGTGTTTTTTGTTGTTTTTGGGTGGAATGTCCTATAAATATCAATTAAGTCCATCTTGTTTAATGTAGCATTTAAAGCTTGTGTTTCCTTATTTATTTTCATTTTGGATGATCTGTCCATTGGTGAAAGTGGGGTGTTAAAGTCCACTACTATGATTGTGTTACTGTCGATTTCCCCTTTTATGGCTGTTAGTATTTGCCTTATGTATTGAGGTGCTCCTATGTTGGGTGCATAAATATTTACAATTGTTATACCTTCCTCTTGGATCGATCCCTTGATCATTATATAGTGTCCTTCTTTGTCTCTTGTAATAGTCTTTATTTTAAAGTCTATTTTGTCTGATATGAGAATTGCTACTCCAGCTTTCTTTTGATTTCCATTTGCATGGAATATCTTTTTCCATCCCCTCACTTTCAGTCTGTATGTGTCTCTAGGTCTGAAGTGGGTCTCTTGTAGACAGCATATATATGGGTCTTGTTTTTGTATCCATTCAGCCAGTCTGTGTCTTTTGGTGGGAGCATTTAATCTATTTACATTTAAGGTAATTATTGATATGTATGTTCCTATTCCCATTTTCTTAAATGTTTTGGGTTTGTTGTTGTAGGTGTTTTCCTTCTCTTGTGTTTCTTGCCTAGAGAAGTTCCTTTAGCATTTGTTGCAAAGCTGGTTTGGTGGTGCTGAACTCTCTCAGCTTTTGCTTGTCTGTAAAGATTTTAATTTCTCCATCAAATCTGAATGAGATCCTTGCTGGGTAGAGTAACCTTGGTTGTAGGTTTTTCTCCTTCATCACTTTAAGTATATCCTGCCACTCCCTTCTGGCTTGCAGAGTTTCTGCTGAAAGGTCAGATGTTAACCTTATGGGGATTCCCTTGTGTGTTATTTGTTGTTTTTCCCTTGCTGCTTTTAATATGTTTTCTTTATATTTAATTTTTGATAGTTTGATTAATATGTGTCTTGGCGTGTTTCTCCTTGGATTTATCCTGTATGGGACTCTCTGTGCTTCCAGGACTTGATTAACTCTTTCCTTTCCCATATTAGGGAAGTTTTCAACTATAATCTCTTCAAATATTTTCTCAGTCCCTTTCTTTTTCTCTTCTTCTTCTGGGACCCCTATAATTCGAATGTTGGTGCGTTTAATGTTGTCCCAGAGGTCTCTGAGACTGTCCTCAGTTCTGTTCATTCTTTTTTCTTTATTCTGCTCTGCAGTAGTTATTTACACTATTTTATCTTCCAGGTCACTTATCCGTTCTTCTGCCTCAGTTATTCTGCTATTGATCCCGTCTAGAGTATTTTTAATTTCATTTATTGTGTTTTTCATCGTTGCTTGGTTCCTCTTTAGTTCTTCTACATCCTTGTTAAATGTTTCTTGCATTTTGTCTATTCTATTTCCAAGATTTTGGATCATCTTTACTATCAGTATTCTGAATTCTTTTTCAGGTAGATTGCCTATTTCCTCTTCATTTGTTAGGTCTGGTGTGTTTTGACCCTGCTCCTTCACCTGCTGTGTGTTTTTTTGTCTTCTCATTTTGCTTATCTTACTGTGTTTGGGGTCTCCTTTTCACAGGCTGCAGGTTCGTAGTTCCTGTTGTTTTTGGTATCTGTCCCCAGTGGCTAAGGTTGGTTCAGTGGGTTGTGTAGGCTTCCTGGTGGAGGGGACTAGTGCCTGTGTTCTGGTGGATGAGGTTGGATCTTGTCTTTCTGGTGGGCACGTCCACGTCTGGTGGTGTGTTTTGGGGTGTCTGTGGCCTTATTATGATTTTAGGCAGCCTCTCTGCTAATGGATGGGGCTACGTTCCTGTCTTGCTAGTTGTTTGGCATAGGGTGTCCAGCACTGTAGCATGCTGGTCGTTGAGTGAAGCTGGGTCTTGATGTTGAGATGGAGATCTCTGAGAGATTTTCGCCGTTTGGTATTACGTGGAGCTGGGAGGTCTCTTGTGGACCAGTGTCCTGAAGTTGGCTCTCCCACCTCAGAGGCACAGCCCTGATGCCTGGCTGGAGCACCAGGAGCCTTTCATCCACACAGCTCAGAGTATAAGGGAGAAAAAAATAGAAAGAAAGAAAGAAAGAGGATAAAATAAAATAAAATAAAGCTATTATAATAAAAAATAAGAAAAAAAATTATTAAGAGTAAATGTATTCAGAAAAAAATTTTTTTTTAATTTTTAAAGATAGATTTATTAATTTTTTATAATAAAAAATAAGAAAAAAATTTTTAAGAAAAAAATTTATTAAGAAAAAAATTTTTTTAATTTTTTAAAATAAAAAATATGAAAAAACTTATTAAAAAATTTTTTTAATTTCTAAAAATAGAAAATAAGGAAAAAATTATTAAGAAGACATTTATTAGGAAAAAAAATTTTTTTTTAAGTTAAAAAAAAAAAAAAAAAAAAAAGGACAGACCTAACCCTCGGACTAATGGTGAAAGCAAAGCTATACAGACAAAATCTCACTGAGAAGCATACACATATCCACTCACAAAAAAAGGAAAAGGGGAAAAATTAATATATCCTGCTCCCAAAGTCCACCTCTTGAATTTCGGATGATTCGTTGTCTATTCAGGTATTCCACAAATGCAGGCACATCAAGTTGATTGTGGAGATTTAATCCGCTGCTTCTGAGGCTGCTGGGAGAGATTTCCCTTTCTCTTCTTTGTTCGTACAGCTCCCGGGGTTCAGCTTTGGATTTGGACCCGCCTCTGCATGTAGGTCACCTGAGGATGTCTGTTCCCCGCCCAGACAGAACGGGGTTAAAGGAGCAGCTGCTTCGGGGGCTCTGGCTCACTCAGGCCGGGGGGAGGGAGCGGTACGGAGGAGGCAGGGCGAGCCTGCGGCGGCAGAGGCCGGCGTGACGTTGCAGCAGCCTGGGGCACGCCGTGCGTTCTCCCCGGGAAGTTGTCCCCGGACCACGGGAGCCCGGCAGCGGCGAGCTGCACCGGCTCCCGGGAGGGGCGGTGTGGAGAGTGACCTGTGCTCGCACACAGGCTTCTTGGTGGTGGCAGCAGCAGTCCTAGCGTCTCCTGCCTGTCTCTGCGGTCCTCGCTGTTAGCCGCGGCTCGCGCCTGCCTCTGGGGTCCGCGCTGATAGCCACGGCTCGCGCCCGTCTCTGGAGTTCGTTTAGGCGGCGCTCTGAATCCCCTCTCCTTGCGCGCCGCGAAACAAAGAGGCAAGAAAAAGTCTCTTGCCTCTTCGGCGGCTGCAGACTTTTTCTCGGGCTCCCTCCCGGCTAGCTGTGGCACACTAGCTCCCCTCAGGCTGTGTCACGCCGCCAGCCCCAGTCCTCTCCCTGCGATCCGACCGAAGCCCGAGCCTCAGCTCCCAGCCCCCGCCCGCCCCGGCGGGTGAGCAGAGAAGCCTCTCGGGCTGGTGAGTGCTGCTCGGCGCCAAGCCTCTGTGCGGGAGTCTCTCCGCTTTGCCCTCCGCACCCCTGTGGCTGCGCTCTCCTCCGTGGCTCCGAAGCTTCCCCCCTCTGCCACCCGCAGTCTCTGCCCACGAAGGGGCTTCCTAGTGTGTGGAAACCTTTCCTCCTTCACGGCTCCCTCTCACTGGTGCAGGTCCCGTCCCTATTCTTTTGTCTCTGTTATTTCTTTTTTCTTTTGCCCTACCCAAGTACGTGGGGATTTTCTTGCCTTTTGGGAGGTCTGACATCTTCTGCCAGCGTTCAGTAGGTGTTCTGTAGGAGCAGTTCCACGTGTAGATGTGTTTCTACTGTATCTGTGGGAAGGAAGGTGATCTCCACATCTTACTCTTCCGCCATCTTGCTCCTCCCTCCACCTGTGCAGAAGCTTTTAAGTTTCACTAGGTCCCATATGTTTATTTTTGTTTTTATTTCCATTTCTCTAGGAGGTGGGTCAAAAAAGATCTTGCTGTGATTTATGTCAAAGAGTGTTCTTCCTATGTTTTCCTCTAAGAGTTTTATAGTGTCCAGTCTTACATTTAAGTCTTTAATCCATTTTGAGTTTATTTTTGTGTGTGGTGTCAAAGTGTTCTAATTTCATTTTTTTAAATGTAGCTGTCCAGTTTTCCCAGCAACATTTACTGAAGAGACTGTCTTTCCTCCATTGTATATTCTTGTCTCCTTTGTCATAGATTAGTTGACCATAGGTGTGTGGGTTTATCTTGGGGTTTCTATCCTGTTGCATTGATCTAAAAGACCCCGAATAGCCAAAGCGATCTTGAGGAAAAAAAAAACGGAGCTGGAGGAATCAGGCTCCCTGACTTCAGACTATACTACAAAGCTACAGTAATCAAGACAGTATGCTACTGGCACACAGACAGTAATTTTCTTGTAGGACTGCATTTAATCTCTGTATCCACAGTACACAGTATAGTGTGTGTGTGTGCATTACATAGTAAAGGTTCAATAAATATTATTTGTATGAAAAACTAGAAAGCTCATTAATGTGAAGGCAAATGGGAGGCATAATGAAAAACAAGTAACCAATCTTAAAAATAACTGCTAATTGATGAAGTACTAAACAGCAGCACAAATGATGCTATACTTACTTTAACAACACTGTCTCCTTACCATCAACTCACTAATTCTGGCTTTTTAAATGTAATTATATAAATTATATATAATTATATAAGTATTCAGTATATTAGAAGTAGGCCACTTAAAGACCCAGAATTATACCCCATGTCTCTGGCCAAAGGCCTGGTGATTGCAAGCAACCACCAGTAGGAAAGGAGTTGGTACCAGATAAACCTCCTCACCATAAGAACCATAAAACTGGATCAAATACATAAAGCAACAGTTTTCAGACTTTGGACAACAGATGGCTCTCTGCTCAAGGACAATTTCCCAAACATGAGGCAGAGGACTGGAATCCAATCATAGTGGTCCCACTGAAATGAAAAGGAGGAAATGAGAGTTCAAGGAATCAGAAATGGCTAAAATCTGCAGGGCAGGGCACTTGAAGAGAAAGGAGCTGCAAAGGGGGGGGGGCCCAGGAGTCTGAGTCAGAAGTACCCGATGAGTTCTAGCCTGACCTGTGCAAGTGCTGGTTGAGAGTGCACGATGCTTACTAGAGAGCAGCTGCTATGAGGTTGAGAAGAGAACAGAGATACTAGAGGTCAGTTGGCATTGAGGAACATTGGAAATCTGACCTAGCCAGAGTAGAGGCAGACCTCGGAGATACTACACGTTTGGTTCCAGACCACCACAATAAAACAAATATCACAATAAAGCAAGTCACATGAATTTTTTGGTCTCCCAGTGCATATAAAAGTTATGTTTATACTATACTGTAGTTATTAAGTGTGTGATAGTATTATGTCTAAAAAACAATGTACATACCTTAATTAAAAATAGTTTATTGCTAAAAATGTTAATCATCATCTGAGAATGGAGTTACCACAAATCTTCAATTTGTAAACAAATGGTATCTGCGAAGTGCAACAAAATGAGGCATGCCTGTATAAAGTTCTCATTAAAAATTCAATAACATTCTAAAAAAAGAACAAAGAAGGAATTCCCTGGTAGTCCAGTGGTTAAGACTCAGAGTTTTCACTGCTGTGGGACCAGGTTCAATCCCCGGTCGGCGAACTAAGATACCACAAGCCACGCGGCAGGGCCAAAAAAAAAAAAAGAAAAAAAAAATCATTAACATCCTGAGGTGAGACACCAGAAAGTGTGTGCCTTAGGATTAAGAACTACACTATGGCTGACTCTAGATCTACCCTAACAAAGATTAAAACCAAACCCTGACAAAATTTGGAGGGGATACAAAGTTTGAAAGTTGAGTCCACCAAATAAGAGGAGCTTGAAAAACACTGTGGAATTTCCATACATTTTAACTACCAAAGTACAAACTTAAGCTGACACAAGTTTAAGATGATGGGCCAATAATTTAAAAGATCAACACTTTCCAGACAAAGATACAAGAATCTAAAGTATTTAAATTGTGTCATCAACAATATCCATAAAAAGAATTAAAACAAATTAGTAGACATGCAAATAAACAGGAGAGTGTGACTCATAGTAAAGAATAAAACATCTATAGCAACTGACCCACTGATGGTCCAGACTTCACATTCAGCAGATAAAGACTTTAAAGCAGCCATTATAAAAATGTTCAAAGAACCAAAAGAAGATGTCCTTAAAGAATTAAAGTAAAGCCTGGCCTTAATGAGTGAAGGAGAAAGAACCTTAGCAGATAAAGTGAAAGAATAAAAATGGAATTTTTAGACATGAAAAGTACAGTAATTGGAAGGAATAATTTACTAAATGGGCTTAATATCAGATTGTAGATGGCAGATGGCAGAATAATGAGTCAGCGATCTTGAAGACAAAACAATAGATGTTATCCAATCTGAAAGATGGAGGGAAAAAAATTGACAAAAATGAAAAAAGCCTCACAGGCTTGTGGAATACTGAGAGATACACTGTACTTATAACTAGAATCCCAGGAATAGAAGAGAGTAGTAATAGAGCAGAAAGAATATAAAAGTAATGGTCAAAAATTTCCCAAATAAGATAGAAAATATTAACTTATGGACCCGAATATCTCAAAAAGCCCCAAGCAAAGCCACTAAAAATAAATCAAAATTGGTCACATCATAATCAAATTACCGAACCAAAAATAGAGACAATCTTGAGGACAGCTATAACAGGGAATGCCATTGCATATAGTGAACAATGGTAAGAATGCCTACTGGCTTCTCATCAAAAGTAGTGGAGACCAGAAGATTGTGAAACAGCATTTTTAAAGTATTTAAAAGGAAAAAAAAACTTGTCAACCTGTCTATATCCAACAAAAATATTGTTTAAGAATGAGGGTAAAATAAAGACATTTTCAGATGAATAAAAACGAATATTATTTGTCATCAGCTGACTTGTAATACAAGAAATGCTAAATGATTCTCATCAAGCTGAAGGGAAATGATACCAGATGGAAAACAGCATCTAAGAAAAGAAAGAAGAATATCAGAAATTACAGATATGAAATAATAGGTTTTACTTTTCTTATCAAATACAATTAAAACACAACTGACTGATTAAAGTAAAAGTAATAATACCATAAGATGAGGTTTATAATGTGTGTAGAAGTAATAAATACGCCACCAGTAGCAGAAGTGGTAAGAGGTGAATAAATGGGATTAGGTTGTTGTGAGATTATTATACTTGTGAAGTGTGCAGAGGGAAGTGGCAGGTGTTAGTGAGAAGTGTGAAGTAGGAATGTGAAGGGTCAGCACTTTCAAACTATTACAATAGCCTCACAGTTGTATCCATTTT
Organism: Balaenoptera musculus; assembly: GCF_009873245.2. NCBI lineage: Eukaryota > Metazoa > Chordata > Mammalia > Artiodactyla > Balaenopteridae > Balaenoptera > Balaenoptera musculus. The sequence continues at coordinate 115,464,228 of NC_045806.1, read as the reverse complement.
TTAACTTCACCCATCCTTTGCATCTACCTTTTACATTCCTGCCACAAGGACCAGCTTCATAACCGTGTGATCAGTGCAGTTGCAGACGGCTCCATGTTCAGAAATGCTCCACAGTTGCTGTCTTAAATTTAAAAAGTGATTTTATCTTAAAAATTGTGTTTTGTAAGTTAAGTCAGATGAGACATTGGAGCGTGCAGCAGAGGCTTGGAGTCCTGGCTTGCATGAGGTCTCATATCCTGCCACCTCCCAGGACCGGTTCTCTCCCGCCCTCTGGCACCCTAGGCCCTGCTAGGTCTGTCCTCTCTGCCTGGGCCCTGCTGTCCTCTGCTCTGAGCAGGAACCTGGGCGCAGGTATGGGGAGAGTTGGAGTTGGCTGTGCACGCCCCAGGGCATCTTGGGATGGGGCTTGGTGGTAGCCATGCCCACTCCAGGCTAGCAGCACAATGGCGCGTCTAGTGGGTGGCCAGCCTGGGTCTGCATCTTGGTTGGGGGAAGCCACTTGCCCACTCACCCCCAATCCAAGTACCAAGCACAGCCCAATGCAGAGGTTTAAAGATCTTTGAGAGTCACTTGTCTGCCATGGGTTGGTAAGACGCCTAAGTGGACTTCTCCAGAACACTCCCCCATCTAGGGTGCAGTGCATAGGTCCAGTGGCTGGTGGGAGGGGCCAGCCGGCAGCAGTCAGGCCTGAGCGAGTGTGTGAGCACGTCCCATGTCGTGGGGCAAGGCCTCTGGGCACCTGTGAGGGTATGCCCTCCCCTTGCTGGTGCCCAGGAGCGCTCCTTCAGCTAGTTCCAGGTCTGGGAGCACTCTCTCTTTCTCCTTCCAGACTTCCTGGAGCTGGCTTGTGTTTTTCTCTGATATCTGCATTTAAAACTTAGCATCAACAACTCAACCACAAGGTTGAGGATGAGAGGAAACTCATAAACAAATGATTACCCCACCACCTATATCAGAAAGAACCCAGGGTTTAGTGTAAAAAATAAGAAATGACAGAATTATTTTTTCCAGGATCAATCCCCAAAAGACTAATTTCCATACTACTGAAACACCTAATCATCTCTGTCATCTATGTGTACTTTTCTTCCGGTGAAATTTTCATTATGTTTAGCTTTGTCCAACCACCCCCTGGCATATGTTATATTCTCTCATTCCTGACTCTAATAACGAAAGCAAAATAGAGCTATGAAGATAAGACGGATATGCAAAACGTGATAAAATATGCCCATGATTCAAGAAATGGCACTTCCTATATCACCTCATTGAGGAACCTCCCTGATCTCCCCAGTCAGACAAAGCTCGCTCAGTACTTCTATTACATGTACTCTATCTATACTTCTGTTATGGTGTTTCACAATAAGTCCAAATGTTGGACTTCTATGCATGACTTATCTCAACAACTAAACTACCAGCAGGCACTGTGTGTAAATCACTTGAGGATTCCTCTTTACTTGTCCTCAATCACCTTAACACATCACCTTTCAATAAATATAACTGTATTCTGAAGGTTACTATACATTAGTTGTCAAGATAACACAAATTAAACAACAGGGAGATACTGTTTTTCACTCATTCGATTGTCAAAAAAATATAATGATACATCTTTTCCTGGTGAGGAGGCAGGATAAAGAACACTGATGAATTGCTGTTCAACTATAAATTACTAGTCTTCCTAGAAACAATTCTGTAATACCTATTAAAGTTAAAAATTCACATACCCTTTAGCCTGATGATTCCATTTCAGGAAATCTATCTCATAGAAATAAAGCCACCATACTCATATAGATATATCTATTGTAGCAAATTATTCGGTGTAAAAAAACTGATGTGATATATTGTAAAAGTGATCAAATCCTTCCATTAAGAGGTAGATTCTATTTCTCTATTCCTTTAATCTGGATTGACCATGTGACTTGTTTGGCCAATAAGACATTAGCCAATATGATACAAACAAGCTTCAAAAGTGCCTGTGCATTGAAACTTGATTGTTTGCTTTCTTGGAAGCTTAAGCCTGCCACGTGAATTAACCTAGCCAGAATGCTGGTGACAAGAGACGTGTGCACTTGTCAGTCCCGTCACTGTGGCCAACAGTTTGCCAACTGTCAGCGATATGATTGAGGCCATCCTGAACATCCAACCTTCTGTAATGTGCCAGTACATCATAGAAATAAGAGTGAGTTCAGCAGAGATGAGCTGAGTTGACCCAGATGAGAAAAACTTCCCAGTCAATCCATAGCATCATAGGAATTGGTAAATGATTGTTGTTTAAGCCACTAAATTTGGGAGAGTGGTTAGTAACACAGCAAGAGCTAACTGATCTATTTTTTTAAAAAGCTAACATATAACTGGCAACAATATGAGCCCATCAGTAGGGGAACACTTGAATAAATAGTGGCATATTATGAGACATTATGCGGCTACTAAGAAAAATAAGTTAGATATGCATCTGTTAGTCATCTTTTGTTTCTGTTTCCAACTAGGTTGTGAGCTCTTGGAGGACAGGAAGCTTGCCTCTCTCTACCTTCGCTGATTTCCTCCACAGCACAGTGGGAGCTCAAGTATTTGCTGATTGATTTGATTGCTCATTGGCTCCATTTTTTAAAGTAAAACAAGCAGCCTTTAGTTGGAAGAGTTATTCTACTGGTATAGTCTCGAGAATGGACCATCTGGTGGAATGAGGTCTGTATGTCTGCTTATTAAAGCTATAAGAGGGGCTTCCCTGGTGGCGCAGTGGTTGAGAGTCTGCCTGCCAATGCAGGGGACACGGGTTCGAGCCCTGGTCTGGGAAGATCCCACGTGCCACGGAGCAACTGGGCCCGTGAGCCACAATTACTGAGCCTGCGCGTCTGGAGCCTGTGCTCCGCAACAAGAGAGGCCGCGATGGTGAGAGGCCCGCGCACCGCGATGAAGGGTGGTCCCCACTTGCCGCAGCTAGAGAAAGCCCTCACACAGAGACGAAGACTCAACACAGTCATAAATAAATAAATAAATAAAAAGAACGTGAATTTCTTTAAAAAAAAAAAAAGCAAACTGGGCTATTCATTTAAAAAAAAAAAAAAGCTATAAGAGCTGAACTGGCAAAAGTCCCAATGTAATGGACAATCACGTGATCCACCAGAGCTGGCTTCGTGAGCAGGTTATCAGTGTAGCCATACACTGCCCTGTGCTCAGAAGGACCTTGCGCTTGGGGATTGAAGCTGTTTGGCTGCAGTCTTGAAATTCGTTATTTTTTAAAATTAATTTTTATCGGAGTATAGTTGATTTACAACGTTGTGTTAGTTTCTGCTGTATAGCAAAGTGAATCAGCCACACATATACCTATATCCACTCTTTTTGAAATTCTTAATAATCTTACCTTTGACATCGTGTTCTGTAAGTGAACTCGGATGGCACAGTGGAGTCGAGCTCACTTGTGGTCCCACCATTCCAGCTGGCCAAGATGGGTCCTCAGCCATGGGGTCTGGGTCCAGAGTAATGATGTAACCAGCTCTACGTGAACTGTATTAGGAAGCTGCAGAGGAAAGAAAATATATATTGTTTCCATACAAACAGAAAGGCCTGGCATTGTGTGCAGTAACAGTGTAGCTACCTTCTGCTTGTGGTGAGAGAAATGAAATTAGTCTAAGATGGCACATTTGACAATGAAGAATATAGAAGAATGTTTGCTGGACCTGACACTGGCTCTTGCTACCTGTTTGTCTATCTTTTTTCCCCTCCAAAGAATCAGCTTTTGCTTTTGTTAATATTCTCTATGATTTTGGTGTCAGTTTATTCATTTTTGCTCTTGTCCTTCTGTTAATTTTTTCTCTGTTATTTGATTTTCCTCGGTTGTTCTCCTGTTTGGATCAAATACTTGATATATATATAGCTAGGTGCTTTATTAACAAGAACAGTTCTGTAAGTTGCCTAGCCTGACACTATCTTTAACCAATTTTCTGGAAAAGGTGGAGAGAGTTCCACAACTCTACAATGATAACTGAACTTCAATTTGGAAACAGATTTATGTAGAAAAAAACCAGTTTAACCCAAAATATGGAGTGACTACTTCACAGCAATCAAATGCTGTTACAATGCATCCTACTCTGAATCCATGAGCACTGCTCCGTGGTTAGGTCTGTTGTCTCTTTGTTACTTGGGACCACGCCATGTGCCCTGCTCACTGCCAGAAGGGAGAGTAGTGCTGGTGGTTAAGTAAGTGGTAAGGACAGGATTGTTGCTGATAACACGCATGAACCTGAACAAGCAGCTGAGAGAAACTCACAGACACCTGCTCGTCAACCTGGTGCTCAGGGCAGGCTAGGAGTGCACAGTATGAACTGAAGTATCAGGCAGGCCTGGTTTGATTCCATTTCTTTCAATTACTAGCTGAGTTACCTGCTGGCACTTTCCTTACTCACTACAAATCTCCCCTTTCTTGTTGTAAAATAGAGGTAATAACACTTTTCACTTACAGTTATTTGAGTTTTAAATGAAATGCGTCACTTTCTCTGAGAAGCCTTCCCTAACACAATCAACTGTAATTTTTCCTTGTTGCACACGATTATTTTCCTTTAGAGCACTTATCTCAATTTGTATGTATACATTCATTCATATATTTATAGATTAATTTGCTGAATATTTGCCTATCTTGCTAGACTGTTAAATTGGTGAGTACAGAGACAATATCTATTTTGTCCCTCACTTTATACCTGCACTGAGCAAAGTATCTGCCACCTAATAGTTGCTCAATAAATATTTGTAGAATGGACAACAAAATGCTCAGCACAGTGCTATGTGTTTAATATAATAAAGTAGCCAACTCAAGAACCGAAATAAATACAAAAAGGGAATGATAATTTCTTTTTTTTAACTTATTTGACATAGGTGGCCTTGACCTACTCCCTCAGCCAATTCTTTGTCAATTTAAGCACTCTTAAGTCTCAGCAGCATTCAGTGTCAGGCTTACATTATTTCATCGCTCACTCATTTACTCAGAAACTCCTTTTGCTGAATTTCCCCGAACGGACACTTTCATAACACTGCGAGATCCATGGCTTCTGGTCTCTGGGAGAAGTCTCCCTTAAGGAGGAGGACTGGCCCTTGCACAGACCCAATATTCGTCCATTTTTCCTGGCTCTTTTGCTACTTCTATATACTGAAGGGCTGTCTGTCATAAAGTGCTTCTGACTGACTCACTTCTGAGTGAATTACTCTGTTTTGAAAAAAAAGTCTATACTGAAACATGTTCAACCTAATTAATCCATACCACAAGTAAAAAATAGAACGCTCAGTTTTTATTTTTTTCACCCCTCCCCCGCCGCTGCCACACACACTCACACGCACACACAGAGACACACAGACACACAATATAAACCTCTGTGTAACAAGACGACAAAGCCCAGATTCTGGCTCTCAAGTATTCTAAGTAATATTAAGTGCATTCAAATTCTTGTGCAAGAAAGGAGTGTGGCCAGTGCCCTAGTAGCAGTATTGACTAGTACCAGCTTGATTTTAACTGATGGCCCAGAGACAAAATCTCCTTCATGTAGGTAGCAATTTCCTGGGGCATGAATAGATATCCAATTTATATTTACTTTGCCCTAACATCTCAGTGTCAATTCCCCTGCTTTCTGAACCCAGTACCTGAGTTTAGATATGCAGAAAACAAATCAATGAAAATGACTCTTTAAATTTCCCTCCACATATTTGATATTTCCCATGTGTCATTTCATTGCATCTTATCATTTATCAGAATCAGACTTGACTTTGAAAATGCTAAATCCCTGTGTTGTCTACGTCTAATGATATAGTTTACAAAACTTTCTAAAGGAAAATAGACAGGGTCGATTGGTATAGCAATTATGCATAGCAAAGTATATGCTCGTTAATATGAATTACTATATTTTGTGAACTCATACTTTGAATATTTTTATTTTTCCCAAATTTCAGACATATAAAATTTCACATATTTATATCTTATAAAATGGAAGTAAACAAGTAGTTCAGCATATAAATCTCAGTATCTGCTTGTGGGTTCATTCCCTCCATGGGCCTGGGAAAGCGATAAGGCAGGATGACTGAAATAGAGCAGACAACGGTACCATTTTTTTGCACTTATTTTTCAAACTTCTCTGCAAGGACATCTTTGTTTGGTTCATACATTTCAGGTATGTTCTTTTTTTAGTGTCTCAGCTATAGAAAGAATTCTCAGGGTCTGAGTAATGAGTAGCTGTGTGGTTCGTCAGATAATGTCACTTTAGAAACTAGGATCTCTACATGACAATATGTAGCCCCTACCTGGATTCCTGACAGTCGTTTCTTTTTGGAATTATTTGGAGATGAAAGGAAAGCTTTAGAGGAAAGGGTGAGTGAGAAACCTGATGTAAACATGAAGATAGGCTCGAACAGCAAATGCCCCGAAGCCACGCTGTACCACTGATGACAGGGTCAGCACCATCTCGCACCGGGTCGACTGTAACAGCTGCCAAACTGGTACCCTTGACTTTAGCCTCCACAGCAGTATGTCTTTTTCTTAAATATTTTACTGTTCCTCTTATATTACCATTATGCTCAAAAACTTTTAAAAGTAATAATAGTTACCATGTTTTAGGGCTTTGGCCTCGTTGTATTTAATAGTTTATTTCTAATCCTCATGGTAACACTGCAGGGGAACAAGTATGACACCCGTTTTATGTTATGCAAATGATGTGGCATTAATTAATCACGATCCTGTTAAAATATGTCAGATCATATCCACGCCTCTGCTCAACACCCTCCAATGGCTTCCCTTCTCACGTACAGTCAAGGCCAAAGTCCTTACCATAAGGCCTTACCTTATCCGATCCCCACCACTTCTCAGACCTCATCTTCTAGCCCCTCACTCTTTGGTGAGGGTTCCCTTGTCACCTATCCTCCACAACATTCCATAGCTCCTTCCCTGATTTATGTTTTACCCTTAGCACTTATCCCTCTCTACGGTACAGACAACATTACTGATTACTGTCATCTTATTGTTTGTCTTCCTCCACTAAATTGTCAGCACCATGAGAACAGGGATTTTTGTCCTTTTGTTCACTACCGTATTCCCAGCTCCTAGCATATGGCTGGCATTTACTAAATATTTGCTAAATAAAGTAAATTTCATTCCTTTACATTTTAAAATTATGAACTACATCATCTACACTCAGAGCCTATATACTGGTAGATACAGTTGACAGACGACTAAGGAAATTACCAATACTTTACATGTCACCCGTGTACTCCTGCTCCACGGTGTCCACCTTTATCTCCCAGATTTGCCTTTATGAATTGAAAACAACACTCTTCTGTGTTTCTTAGAGTTTATCACTTATGTATGTATCTCTTAACAACATATTATATAATTTTACCAGTTTTTGACCTTAATATAAATGAACAAATAGGTATGTATTCTTCTGAAACTTGCCTTTTCACTCAACATGCTTCATGTGTTAGTGGACATGTAGGATGTTCCCACATCTTAGCTATTGTGAATAATGGTGCAATGAACATAGGAGTGCAGATATCTCTTTGAGGTAGTGATTTCATCTCCTTTGGATATATACACAGAAATGCAATTGCTGGATCATAGCGTAGTTCTAAATTTTTTTTAACATCTTTATTGGAGTATAACTGCTTTACAATGGTGTGTTAGTCTCTGCTTTATAACAAAGTGAATCAGCTATATGTATACATATATCCCCATATCCTCTCCCTCTTGAGCCTCCCTCCCACCCTCCCTATCCCACCCCTCTAGGTGGTCACAAAGCACTGAGCTGATCTCCCTGTGCTATGCGGCTGCTTCCCACTAGCTATCTATTTTACGTTTGGTAGTGTATATATGTCCATGCCACTCTCTCACTTCGTCCCAGCTTACCCTTCCCCCTCCCTGTGTCCTCAAGTCCATTCTCTACGTCTGCGTCTTTATTCCTGTCCTGCCCCTAGGTTCTTCAGAACCTTTTTTTTTTTTTAGATGCCATATATATGTGTCGTAGTTCTATTTTTAATTTTGTGAGGAACCTCCATATGGTTTTCCATAGTGGCCACAGCAGCTTACAATCTCACCAAAAGAGCGCCAGAGTTCCCAGTTCTCCACAGCTTCGCCAGCACTTATCTCTTGTTTTTTTAACTGAAGTATAATTGATGTACAATATTGCATTAGTTTTCAGTGTACAGCATAGGGATTCAGGGTTTTTTTGCAGATTATATTCCATTATAGGTTATTTCAAGATATTGACTACAATTCCCTGTGCTATACAGTAAAATCCTTGTTATCTATTTTAGATATAGTAGTTTGTATCTCTTAATCCCATACTCCTAATTTGTCCCTTATTCTAAGGTGTGAGGTGATGTCTCATTGTGATTCTGATTTGCATTTCCCTGATGATTAGTGACGTAGAGCAACTTTTCATGTGCCTGTTGGCCATTTGCATGTCTTCTTTGGAAAAATGTCTATTCGAGTCCTCTGCCTATTTTTTAATCAGATTGTTTAGGTTTTTTTGTTTGTGCGTTGGTTTTAAGCTGTATGAAGAACACACACTTTTTACCCCTTTCTCCTGAGGTCCCATTTAATCCAGAATCATAAAGATAACTAGAGGAGGCCACTAGCAAAAAGAGATTTCAACAACTGTCTAGAAGATATTCTAGAGTAGATGGGAGAGGAATGACTGATGAATGAGACAGAGGAAGTTGTAGTTCACAGCTGTGGAGGAAATTGCAGAATCACTGAGAGACACTTTTAGTACTAATAAGTCAGTAAAGAGAAATGTGACCTCAAAAAACTGAAGCTTATTAAATCTCCACCACCAAACACCAGGGATTTATCGCTCAGGGAAACAAACAAGGAAACAAAGTGATAAGGGTCTTTCCTAAAGAAGTTAAATGCTGTGTATTGAGGGTACTAGGGCAGCTAGTGTAGCAATTAGCACCTCCAAAATAATGTGGCTTCGGTGAGTCACCTTGTGAAATAGTCTTCTCTCCTTAAAGCAAAATCTGTGAGTGAACGAGCTTCTTGCATGTGCAAAGCTTCTGGTCACCTTTTATATTGCTAAATCTTAAAATATGAAGGACAAACAATAACTAGGTTTTTGAGGTGAAAAACAAGACCCAGAGAAGCAAGAACGATCAAAGACCTAAAAAGAGCTCTTAGCAAAGAATAGAAGAAAAAGTTGTGGCGATTTCACACAATTTAGACAAGTAGAAAAAGAAACAAATATATAAGGGAAATAAGAGACATGGAGAATTGATCCAAGAGTTCCACTATGTGAATATTTGGAGTTTCAAAAAGGCATTGAAAAATTATATAGAGAGCAAACTAGATGCTAGAAGATGCAATGATGTGACACCTTCAAAATTCTAAGGGAAAATAATCTGCATTCTAGAATTCTTTTCATAAATTACCAATCAGGTTTGAGTACAGAATAAAGGTCTCTTCAAATATGCAAGGGCCCAAATATTCCCTCACTCATTCCTCCTTAAAATATTATTTATTTGTGTGATCCAGAAAAATGAGGTAGTCCCCTAAGAAGGAAGAATATAGAGTCTAGGAAATAGTGGTCAGACTAGGACCCTGGTGATGGAAGTTGGCCTATGATACAGTCATCATCCAGCGTGCATGATGTTCAGGGGCAGGATGCACAATGTTGAGCAGTAGATGCAGAGGCACAGATTGATGGTCAATAGTCTGATGTCAATTTGATTACTGTTCCTTTGTAGTATACCTTTTTCCCCCTTGCTTTTCCTTTTGGAAGTTCTAGGATCTTCTGTGTCTGTATTATATATTTTACTATGGTGCATCTGGATGAGTTTTATTGTTGTTATTGTGGTCAGGGTGTTTATTACAGGCCATCTGACAACTTGTGTCCTTTAGTTCCTGGGCTCTTTCTCTGGGAGACAGTTTGCCTTAAGGAAGTATGCATTCTCTGGTCCTCAATGCTGTAAAGTTTATAGGGGCTGACCTGCTACAAGAGAAACCTATGACTTTCCAGTAGTGCCTAGGGTTGGGGGAATAGATTCAAATTAAGGATGCAATATTAACAAGTCTACTTGACTGACAGATGTAAAGTCATGCTCTCCAACATAAAGTTGATATTTTTACCTCTGTTTGCCTGACTTGTGTTTTCTCCCTTAGCACGTTCTGATCTTAGATGTGGTAGAGGGGTATTTTTTTAAATTTATTTTTTATTGAAGTATAGTTGAATTACAATGTGTTAATTACTGGTTTACAGCAAAGTGACTCAGTTATGCATATATATACATTCTTTTTCATATTCTTTTCCATTATGGTTTATCACAGGATATTGAATGTAGTTCCCTGTGCTATACAGTAGGACCTTGTTATTTATCTATTCTATATATACCAGTTTGCATCTGCTAATCCCAGACTCCCAATCCAACCCTCTCCCACCACCTTCCCCCTTGGCAACCACCTATTTTTTATTGACGTCATTCAACTCCAAGATTTCCCAGAATTCCTATCACACATAATTGGGAAACCACAGTAATATGTTACTAAAACCTATAAAGCTCTCTGTCACAGCCTGGTCTCTTGCTAATCTTCCCACCTTCTCAGCTAACTCTATCGTATAGCTACACTGAACTATTTGCACTTCTTCAAATATGTCATGCCTTATCTCAATGTTGAACTTTGCATACTCTATTCCCTCTGTTTGGAGCACTCTTCCAACTTCCTCCTCACCTCTCTAAAAACTTGTCCTCCAGAAAGTCTTTCCTGATATCTCATAGAACCCTGTATATTCCTCAGCACAGTATTTATCATATTGCATTGTAATTTGATACCCCTTTTCCCATTAGACAGTAAGCTTCCTGAAGATGTTGAGAGTGGCTTATTCTTCTCTACATATACCACATTATCTAACACAGTGCTTGGCACACAGCAGGTGCTCAATAAATGTTTATTGGAGGGATTAACCTTGTGCATGTAGTTCAAGATAAAGAGTCTAATTTTCCCTCAATAAAAATAGAATCTTAAATGGAAAAGCAGGGTCATTTCCTTCAGTTGCCTCATATAAATGTAACCATTGGCATAACCCACTTTCATCCTTCCCATATACACAGAGAGTCATAAGACAGGCAGATTGATCTAAGAGGCAGAAGACTGACCAGTCTAAGGGGATTGATCTGAAAGGTGGCAGAGATCAAACTATAGTTGGAAATGGAACTTTAGATAATGTCACTGGTCTGATATCTGGATCCTGAGAGCTGTGGTCCTGAAATGTAGGGGTGAGGGAGCTCCTTAGGTATTAAGAACCGTGTACTTTCTATAGCCCTACAGGGCTCATTGTTAGAAGAAGGAGAAGGAGAAGGAGGAGAGGAAGGAGAGGAAGAGGAAGGAGAGTAAGAAGAGGAAGAGGAAGAAGGGGGGGTGGAGGGGAAGAAGGAGGAGGAGGAGGAGAAAGTAGTGGAGGGAGAGCTTCCTCCGTTTCCAATGGCAGAGCTATCATTAGGTGCTTTCTTTCAATAAATGAAGGTTATCTTCATGATCCTCTCACCTCCTTCCTCCTGTGCTTACAGTTGGAGCCCAATACCTTCATGCTCCCCTAGCCGTCCAGTAGGGAAAATCACCCAGGTTGATACTCCACAAAGTACAGCAGGCCAGAAAACTGCCTTCTTCCTCCTCTCAACCCAAATCTCCATCCTTACAGAGCAGGGGTTAAGAGGAAGTTTTCACATTTTCAAGGAAGATACATATTAACGCAATGAAGTCTATAACTGGTAGGATTTCTTGCAGTGAAAAATCTGAGGGTGTGTGTGAAATTTTGGATTTAGGCATCAGCTACACGGTGTGACTATGAATCTGTCATTGGGTCTCTTTCTTTTTTTTTTTTTAAGTTTCTAATTAATTAATTATTTATTTTTGGCTGTGTTGGGTCTTCGTTTCTGTGCGAGGGCTTTCTCTAGTTGCAGCGAGCGGGCCTCTCACTATCGCGGCCTCTCTTGTTGCGGAGCACAGGCTCCAGACACGCAGGCTCAGTAATTGTGGCTCACAGGCCTAGTTGCTCCGCGGCATGTGGGATCTTCCCAGACCAGGGCCCGAACCCGTGTCTCCTGCATTGGCAGGCAGATTCTCAACCACTGCACCACGAAGGAAGCCCCTGGGGCTCTTCTTAAAGTGATTTCTTTATTAAACAGTGTCTTCCCTCCTTCCATTTGTGAACCTACAGCTTGTCTAAAAGTTTCCATTTTTTTACATTGACAGCAACAGTTGGGATAACTGTGGCAAACTACATATATGAATCATTTATGACTCAGATGCTGCTAAGTCAGGGATTGCTTATCTTTCTATTTAAGATTATTCTTAAGTTTTCTCTTTGAATGTTGATCTTGAAGGGTTTGTTAAGAGGTAGACTCCTATAGAAAATAATACTAATGGCAAACCACATTTATATATTGTGTCTCAGTTTCTAAAACAATTCCCACATGCATCGACTTTGAGCCTTCAGTGAGCCTGAGAAATGGGTTGAACTGTATTATAACAAATCCTTTCCAATTGAGGAAATAGAAGTTCAGAGTTTGGATGGCTTGTAGAAGGTTCTCTGCTGTTAATAAAGGAACAAAGCTAGTAGGTTAGAATCCATGTTTCTCAATCCTGGATTGAGCTCTTTCTACCACATCATTCTGCCTCAAAAACAAAGTTGAGGTTAAGCAGATATCTGGATAACTTTAAGCTCTGGATTTAAGGAACATAGCCCAATTATTGGTTGTTAAAGAGAACATATGATAAAAATATTTTACACTATAGTCAGGTATAGATATATGATACATCAGGTGAGGACAAGTGAATGAAGAAGATGTATCTCTTATTTCTTTACTGAGGATAGAAGAATTATCATCTTTCCTCTGGATGAACTAACCCTATGAGGAGAAGTTCTATTCATAGAACCATGACTAAGTTGCCACTGCTCATTTGTTGTAATGGTAGCTTACCCAAATTACACAAAAATCCTTCAGAGGAAATTGAGTTTTGCATGTTGAACTTGTAAAGACTATGCATATGGTGACAGTAACATCAGAGGAGTCATAAAAATAATATACTTATTAATCTGAGGGAAGCACAAGTTACTAAGTTCATCTTCACGCTGTTACAAATTCCTAGGGAACACTAACAGTTAAAGAGTTAATGTTAACTTTGGAAAATATAAATTGAGCCAAAACTATCTGTATATAAAATACATATAACTATGAAAGTTGGAGAAGAGAATCAAAGACAAGTTCTTTTAGATGGATTTAGGACAAAAACAGATCATTCAATACAGAAACATTGGGAAAAGACAAGGGAAAAGAGTCTTTAAAATATTCTACAGCTATAAATCCAAGGAAGTTATGCTTTTTTGTTCAATGAAAAATGAATGTCTTCTGTCAGATACCAGTTTATTTTTGTGTTGCTGTATATGCCTATTTTTAAAAAGTATAGTAGTGCCCTGTTATAAAGAGTATTATTGCATGGGTTTAGATAGGGTTTAGGCCCAATCATTTCTTCCAAATACAAGAGTTTGAAGCTGCAGCAGGGAGTGTGGTAGAAAATAATCCTGAACTATAAGTCAGAACACCTGAGTTCTCTTTCTTGTTCTGAAGCCTACTAGCTTTGACTGGTGTGCTTTAAATGCCCATCATTTCACTGTGCCTATTCCCTTTTCTTAGAGAATGTGCCTTGCCTTTAGCATAAAGCGAGCAGCTACTTCCTGTATGACCCTGTACCCCCTAGCTACAGCTGAGTGACACAGGGATGAAAACCTGTCTCAAGCTTGGGCAATCAGCCTTTCTTTTCCGGAAAGCTGATCATATAGACCTGGGGCCCAGGGCTGCCATTTGCTGGAGGCAGGCATGCTGGCCATATGCAAATGGATAAGTGAGCAGTAAAGAATGAAGCAGAGATGTAGAGAGAAGCACACGTAGCGTGTGTGTGTGTGTGTGTGTGTGTGTGTGACTAAGAGAGAGACAGTAAGAGCAAGAGAATGAGTGAGATAGAGATGGAGATGGAGACAGAGACAGAAACAGAGATAAAAATCCAGATAGAGATTAGTTGCTCTGATGGAGGGAAAAGAGGGTGTGTCAAAGCATAGACAGGCTGTAAAATATTCCACCTGGAAATGACGCATCTGCTCATATTTCATTGGTCAAAACAAGTTATGTGACTACACAGAAATTCAAGAGGTCAGGGCAGTACAATCTTTCCATGTGCCAAGAAGGAGAAAGAGCCTAAACATCTGTGATCAGTGCTAATGACGACCATATTCAGGTACCATCATAGGAGTCCAAGGAAAAATCAAATGAGGTAATGCATGAAAGCAGGTCTTTTGTAACTTTAAAGTGGCATTTAGATGTAAGAGATGGTTATAACTACATGGTGCAGGTCTATAATTTAACTGCCATACATCTGGAGTTCATTAGACCCATCAAATTTCAAAAATCAATTCGAGGCAGAGAGTAATATAGGTGCGATGGGATGCATATTTTTTTTATCTTTGTTCCTGCTTTCCTTACCGGTGTACAAAGCATATCTAGGCCAGAATAACTAAAATTGTTCTCTGGTTCTGCAACTCCATGCTGAGAAAGAAGTAGAATTCTTTTAGCTGAATAATGCAGAGTGAAAGTGCTAAGAGTAGTTTGATGTTGGGCATGTTAAATATCTGATTGTTTTGTAAATACTCCACTCTGAAGGCAGATGAAAGTAACAGCTTCTTTCACACTTTCCCTTTTTATTCCTCAGAATAGAAAATTCCCCTTTTTCTAATACACTAAGCAATCCTTCAAGTGTCCAAGGAGCAGAATGCTTGATTACCCTTTTCACAGGCAAGAGGAAAAATCAGTGGGTCTAAGTGGCTGCAAAAGAGAGAAATGAGTTGGAGTAGTTTCAGAAGGAAGAGGTTTCTCTCCGACGGAGAAGGGTTAGTCAAATGGGGTAAGCGGAGAGAAGAGAAAAAAGACCTCGTGTCCATTAGGAAACTTGGAATGAGTTGAATGATATACAGGAGACAGTCTTTATTCTATGGATGCCAAATGATTTGAAACATACAGTTAAACCAAAAGTAGAGGACACTTTTATGTTCTGTGGACTCAGGCATTTGTGTATTATCTGACAGACAATTTGGTTAAGGTCTGCTATACTCTCTATTTTTACTCTTAGGGGTTAAATTCTGATCCTACATACGTTTGACAAATTAATTTTTCTAAATAAGGATTTTAGGTAAATGAATTACGATCTAATTACCAGCTTTTATCATCTTAATAACAGAGGTAATTTTATCATCAAAAAAGCAGGAAAGACTAATGAACAACTAGCCCTCTCTATCTCCCTTATAGACAGCAGAAAACAGAAAATGTTTTTAATAATTCATATTAATTTGGGGAAAATGTGATTCTGGAAAGTTGGAAAGCTGGAGACAGAGATATTGTTCAGAGTCATGCGGGCACTTACTCTGAGGATATGGCCTCACTGATGCCAGGAGACCCCAGTATTTTGTAAACATTACCTTAAATGGAATAATACTGAACATTGTTGTAATTCTTCTAGAATGGTTATGTAAACCTCAAGAGTAAAAGGGATATGGCATATCAAAAAAATTAAACCTCTTGGATCCAACAGGCATTGCTGTTGCAGACACAGCTAGTTAGTTACCTACTCAACATCCATTTTCCACTTCTTCCTTACCAACAGAACTCACATTTTGTTTGCATTGACAACTTCCCCAGCCATTCACCATACTAAAAATGCTCATCTTCCTAGCCTCTCTTGCAGCTAAGAGTGGCTATGTGACCTAGTTCTGGAAAATGAGATATAATCAAAAGTCATGACTCCTCTGTTAGAGTGGAGAAATATTAGAGGCCAGAAAATAAGCAAAGTCCTGGCCAAGATTTGCTTACTGTGGGTCTACTGGGTCCATGAACCCATCTACTGGTCATTTCCCTGGTCCCATATGTATAATTGGATTGGCATACTTGGAAGTTGGAATAACACACACACTGGAACCTTGGCCTGCAGGGTTAGAGCTGCCCTGACCCCGACCCAGATGAAGGTAGTAAATTTAAACCAATATCACATTCTGGGAGTGGGAGAAATTGGTACCACAGTAAGGAAGGAGCTGAAGGATGCAGAGGTTGTAGTTTCCATCATATCTCCATTTAATTCAGCAGTCTGGTCCCTGGAGAAAAGGAATCGATCCTAGATGGTGACCACAGAGTACCATAAACTCAAGCAAGTGGTAGCTCAAATCACAGCCACAGTGTCAGATATGCTCATTAGAGGAGATTAAGATGGTCTCAGGTACGTGACATGTGGCTGCAGATTTGGCAAATTCTTTCTTTTCTACCCAGTCAAAGAGGATCAAAACTAGTCCATATTCTCAAGGATGGAAATCAATATACATTGATAGTTTCACCCTTGGGTTATGAAAAATGTCTGACCCTTGGATATAAAGTAATCTGAAGGAATCTGGACAATCTGCACGTCCTGTAGAATATCACATTGATCCTTTAAATCAATGAGTTCATGCTAATTGGACTGTAGCAGTATGAAATGGTGAAGCTGCTGGAGACCTTGGTAAGACACATGCTTCCTACACAGGAAGTAGGAGATAAATGCTAAAAGATTCAGGAGTTTGCCAGATCACTATAGCTTTTAGGAGCCCAGCTATCAGTGGAGTGCTGGGACCTTCTCATCAAAGGAAAAGACCAATTTTTGCACTTGCTCCACCGCAAAGAAAGAAGCATTTGTGCCTGGTGGGCCTCTTTAGGTTATGCAAGTTGCATATTTCACACCTTGCAATACTGCTCCAGCCCATATACCAGGTAAAAAGTAAAGCTATCAGCTTTGAGTGGGGCATAGAGCAAGAAAGAGCTTTGCAGCAGGTCAAGGTACAAGCAGCCCTGCTGCTTGAGCCATACGACTCTGCAGACTCTATGATTTTACAGATATTGGGGAGGGGGAAGAAGAAGTTACACTGAGTTTGTGGAAAGCTTGGAGGGAGAATCATAACATGAGCCCCTGGAGTTCTGGAGTAAGGCCATGCCATACGCATTAGAGAATTAAAACCTTTTGAAAAACAACTCTTGTTATGGTACTGGATACTGGTAGAGTGAGAGATTATCTAACTGTAGGACACCAAGTGACCATGCATCTGGAATTCCCCACTATGAGTTGGGTTCTGTCAGATCAATCAGTTGTAAGGTCTGGTGAGCCCAGAAATAACCCATCATAAGATGGAAGTGCTACATCTGAGACTGAGTGCAAGGAAAACCAGAGGGTACCAGCAAGCTGAATGAAATAGTAGCCCAGATCCCAGTGTCATCTACCACATTTGCACCATCTCCTCTCCCTCAGCCATGCCTATGGCCATATTGGGAGTCCCATGTGATCAACTGATGCTGGACTTTTGAGAAATCCCAAGCTTGGTTTAAAGATGGGTCAGCTTGGTAGATGAGCATAAAACCAAAAATGGATAGCAATTGCATAATAACCTCATTCAAGGGAGGCCAGGAAAGACAACAATGAGGGAAAATTCTCCCAGTGGGTGGAGTTTCAGGCGGTACACCTTACTGTCCACCTTTTGCGGAAGGAGAAGTGTTTAGGGGTTGGAATATATGTACAGGCTCATTAGCAGTGGCAAATGGCTTGTCCGGCTGGTAGGGGCCTGAAAAGAAAAAGGATCGAAAGGTCTGGGAGAAGGAACTCTGGAGTAAAGCCACGTGGATAGACATCAGAATGGGCACAACCTGTGAAGGTCTTTGTTTCATACTTTAACGCTAACCAGAGAGCACCTACTATGGGAGAGGGACTGAGCAACCAAATTGTTAAGATGTCTTGATCAGTTGATGTTAGCTAACCTTTGACATCAGCTACCCCAAAACTGCATGCCAGACACACGGAGGCAGAAATTGAGGCTAGACATGAGCCCAGCATCATGGACTTCCATTCATCAAGGCTGATGTAGCTTCGGGTGTCAAATGCCCAACTGGCCAGCAATAGAGGCCAGCGCTGCCCTTCCAATATGCTATCCTTCCTTGAGGATATCAATTGGCCATGAGTGTGGCCAATCGGTCCCTTTGTATCCTAGAAGGGCAGTGGTTTGTTCTCAGAAACAGGTAGGTATCCCAGGTATGAGATTAGCTTTCTTGTTTGCAGGGCTTCAGCCAGCACCACTATCTGAAGGCTTATAAAAGGATCCACTGAAATAGGATCCCACATAACATATCATCAGAAAAGAGAGCCCAATTTGCAGGAAAAGGAGTATGGGAGTAGGCTCCAAACCACGAGTTCCACTGGTTGTTTCACATATTGTATCACACAGAAATTGCCAGCCTGATAGTATGTCAGTAGGCCTGCTGAAGTCCCAGCTGTAGTGCTACCTTGAAGGCGATATTCTGAAAGCATGGGATTCCCTTTTTTAGGATGCAGTGTATGAGTAAAATCAAAGACTTATATATGGTTCTGTGACATACTAGGATGAAGACGTGGTCTGGGAAACAATGGATACAAAAGCAGGAGTGCCCCCACTTACTATTCCTCCCTGTCACCTAATGGGAGACCTTGTGATTCTTGTCCCTGGAACTATGAGCTCAACAGAGTTACAGTAGAAGTCCTTGTCACCAAAGGAAGCTTGCTTTTACCAGGGCACACAGTGGAGGTAACACTGAATTATAAGCTACAACTACCAGTAGAGCACCTGGGGCTCCTTGTGTTCTGGGACCACAAGCGAGAAAAGAAGTTACCATCTTGGCAGGAGTCATTCACTCTAATCAGCAGGAAGAGGTAGGGCTGTTGCTACGCAATGGAAACAGGGTGAACACTTATGGGACACAGGTGATCAACTTGGGCATCTCTCGATTCCCCTGTTTGCCCATTGTAACTCTCAATGTGCAAGAGCAGCAACCCCAGCCTGAAAAAGATATGGTGATCAGGGGCTTAGGTTATACCATGAGGGTCAAGATTACGCCATCAGGAAAGCCACCAAGACCAGCACGTGCGGTAGCTGGAGATAAGAGGAATCTATTTAGATTAGACAGTGGAGAAAAAAAAAGTGAGTATCAATTGCAACTCTGAAACTAACCGCAGTGGCAGGTGCTGTGGTTGGCTCCACTGACTTCCTTTTTCTAAGTTTCTCCTCAGGAAGGAAAAACCCACCACGTGGTTGAGGGAGCTCCTCACTCATATGAAGCGAGTGGACGATGGTGAACACAGAGCTGCTCAGCCTAAATCCCCCTTCAAGGAAGGACTTGCTGCCCAGCTCCTTCTGGGCCTGCTTCAGCTGAGCCACCTCACCCACGATGAGGCATCTCTTTGGTGGCACACATTCGATGACTGAACAAGGTGACAGTAGAAGAGCCTGGCCATTCCAGACCAACCAGAGACACCCCTGTCAGGGAATTTTCACTCCAGAGCTCCTCATCGGGTTGGCTGGGGCTTTGCTGGACCTGCTGTTCAACTTCTTCCTCTGCACAATCCCACTTTCTCCCCTTTCCTTCCAAAAGTGCTAAGCCTAGACATCACTCGCAATAGATACTGTCTCATAGTATGCTTCTGTAGAGCTGTGTGTGTGTGTGTGTGTGTGTGTGTGTGTGTGTGTGTACTTATTTTACCTTTTCCCACTGCCCAAATGAATACCTTCTCACAGACCAGTGCCAAGTAGGGGAGTGGCAATTAGAGCCACTGTGATAAAGTGCTCGCTAGAACTAGGGTTTTAGTGCTACCTGCTTCCAACTTGACATGTTCCAGAATTGCTGTTGCTATTTACTGGTTAGGGACAATATTGAAAAACAGAATGTGGGCTGATCAAATATTTGGCCTCCCTGTTCTCCTGACCCTCACCTCCATCTTTGACTTGGCTGCATAAGTTGGTTGGGTGGCAGTGGGAGGGTGGCAAGAGGCAAATTGACATGATGCTCTTTTCGTCCTCATGGAATGGCTCATGATACCAAAAAGAAATGGTAGATTCCTCAAGTATGTGGTCTTAGGTTTGCATTGCCAATTCTTAACACTGTCTATAAAATTTATTTTCTAAAATAGCTGTGTTTCAGCATTACAGAAAATGCCCACATATATCCAGGGGCTATAATATGCTACAGTTGAAATATTTTAATTGAATGAGCCAGAGATCTGACTTATTTCCTGCCCAAAACTAACTGATTGATTGATTAAATTCATGCCCACCTTTACATATTTGGTGTTTACAAATATAAACAGCAATGTACCCACAAACTGGGTTTCTCTGAATGCAATAATCAGAGCTCTGGGAAAAAACTACCTACAATTCTGTACAAGCCTCCAATTCTGACCAACAGAAACTATGTGGAACATTTCCACTGTGTGTGTGTGTGTGTGTGTGTGTGTACATTAGATTTTGATGTCCTACAAGGGTAAGTTGAGTCTCTTCCCCTTGATTTGCTGTGGAGTCTCATGGATGGACACATATTCCTCTAACACTATATTAAAGGATGATGGAAAGGAGCATCTCTCAGACCTGTTGTAAGGGCCTATTAGCAGTAACATGACTTCTCATATGGCTTCCAGAATGGCACATTCTACTTACTACATGTTTGCAAGTAGATGCAGCTTACAGGATGTTTGATTTCTATATAGCCAGTCATTTGGATGGAATAGGAGAGTGGTTAAAAGAGCAAACTTTGGAGTCAGACATATGTGGGTTCCTCTCATGGTTCATCACTCACTAGCTGTGTGACTGTGGGCAGACTACTTGACTTCTGAGACTCAGTTTCCTCATCTGTACAATGGCTGTTCTATTAGTACCTACCTCCGAGGTTGTTAAAGAGATAAATTGCAGCAGTGACTTGTGGTCTTTACCGAAGCCAGAGCCTGTGCACTCATTTATTTTCTTATTTATCCTACACTAATTGAACTTACTGTATGTGGAGACACTGTGCTAGGCACGTGGAAAACAGATAAATGAATGAAATACAAGATCTTGTCCTTCAACATGCTATGTTCTAAAGGAGAAAAACAAACACACAAATAGATTCTTACAATGCCACGTGGTAAGTACAACAATGGGTGTTGGTACAGGATTCTTTAGCAGCACAGATAAAGGGCATCTCCTTCAGATTAGATGTTGAATTGAGGATTCCTGTAGGTTATAGTTATATTAAATTTTTAAAGATAAATAGGAAGTAGTTGGATGGAGGAAGGGTTCTATTGTGAGTTCCAGACAGATGGAGAAATACATGCTCAGTCACAGAAGATTAAACAGAAAGCAAGAATAGGGAGCATCACACAGTTCAACAAGGGAAGGGATGAGATATGAGGCAGAAGACAACAACGAAGGCCAGACAATCTAGAACTTTGTTAGCCAGATTAAGGACTTTATCCTGAGGCACTAAGGAGATATTGAGGAGTTTTAGCAAGAGACTGATCAGATTTGTCTATCAGTGGCCTTCCAAGTATGGTCCAAGATTTTGCAGCAAAAGTTATCACCTGGGAGCGTTCAGAAGTGCAAATTCTCGGGCCCTAACCTGGACCTACTGATGCAGAGCCTCTGGGAGTGGGCCCAGCAATCTGTTTTAACAAGCCCTCCCGGCCATTCTGATGCACTCAATTTTGAGAACCACTGATCTATGACTCTAGCTGCAATAGAAAAAATGGGTTGTCGGAGGTGGGAGGGGACAAGACTGGATGTGGGGTGCACTTCTCACTTCTCAACTGGCAAACTTCTATCCCCCCTTCAAAATTCAGCACATGTCTCTTCTCTTGTATACTGTTATTGGTGTCATACCCTTGATGATAGGAAAGGATTAGCCTTTTTTTGTTTATTTATTTATTTATTTCCTTATTAGTCATCCATTTTATACACATCAGTGTGTACATGTCAATCCCAATCTCCCAATTCATCCCACCACCACCACCCCCCCACCCGCCACTTCCCCCCTTGGTGTCCATACGTTTTTTCTCTACTTCTGTGTCGCAATTTCTGCTGTGCAAACCGGTTCATCTGTACCATTTTCTAAGTTCCACATATATGCGTTAATATACGATATTTTTCTCTTTCTGACTTACTTCACTCTGTATGACAGTCTCTAGATGCATCCACGTCTCTACAAAAGACCCAAGTTTGTTCCTTTTTATGGCTGAGTAATATTCCATTGTATATATGTGCCACATCTTCTTTAACCATTCGCCTGTCGATGGGCATTTAGGTTACTTCCATGACCTGGCTATTGTAAATAGTGCTGCAATGAACACTGGGGTGCATGTGTCTTTTTGAATTATGGTTTTCTCTGGGTATATGCCCAGTAGTGGGATTGCTGGGTCATATGTTAGTTCTATTTTTAGTTTTTTAAGGAACCTCCATACTGTTCTCCATAGTGGCTGTATCAATTTACATTCCCACCAACAGCGCAAGAGGGTTCCCTTTTCTCCACACCCTCTCCAGCATTTATTGTTTGTAGATTTTTTGATGATGGCCATTCTGACTGGTGTGAGATGATATCTCATTGTAATTTTGATTTGCATTTCTCTAATGATTAATGATGTTGAGCATTCTTTCATGTGTCTGTTGGCAATCTGTATATCTTCTTTGGAGAAATGTCTATTTAGGTCTTCTGCTCATTTTTGGATTGGGTTGTTTGTTTTTTTTGATATTGAGCTGCATGAGTTGCTTGTATGTTTTGGAGATTAATCCTTTGTCAGTTGCTTCATTTGCAAATATTTTCTCCCATTCTGAGGGTTGTCTTTTCGTCTTGTTTATGCTTTCCTTTGCTGTGCAAAAGCTTTTAAGTTTCATTGGGTGCCATTTGTTTATTTTTGTTTTTATTTCCATTACTCTAGGAGATGGATCAAAAAATATCTTGGTGTGATTTATGTCAAAGAGTGTTCTTCCTATGTTTTCCTCTAAGAGTTTTATACTGCTCGGTCTTACATTTAGGTCTCTAATCCATTTTGAGTTTATTTTTGTGTATGGTGTTAGGGAGTGTTCTAATTTCATTCTTTTACCTGTAGCTGTCCAGTTTCCCCAGCACCACTTATTGAAGAGACTGTCTTTTCTCCACTTTATATCCTTGCCTCCTTTGTCATAGATTAGTTGACCATAGGTGCATGAGTTTATCTCTGGGCTTTCTATTCTGTTCCATTGATCTATATTTCTGTTTTTGTGCCAGTACCATATTGTCTTGATTACTGTAGCTTTGTAGTATAGTCTGAAGTCAGGGAGCCTGATTCCTCCAGCTCCGTTTTTTTCCCTCAAGACTGCTTTGGCTATTTGGGGTCTTTTGTGTCTCCATACAAATTTTAAGATTTTTTGTTCTAGTTCTGGAAAAAATGCCATTGGTAATCTGATAGGGATTGCATTGAATCTGTAGATTGCTTTGGGTAGTAGAGTCATTTTCACAACATTGATTCTTCCAATCCAAGAACATGGTATATCTCGCCATCTGTTGGTATCAACTTTAATTTCTTTCATCAGTGTCTTATAGTTTTCTGCATACAGGTCTTTTGTCTCCCTAGGTAGGTTTATTCCTTTTGTTGTTTATTTTATTCTTTTTGTTGCAATGGTAAATGGGAGTGTTTCCTTAATTTCTCTTTCAGATTTTTCATCATTAGTGTATAGGAATGCAAGAGATTTCTGTGCATTAATTTTGTATCCTGCAACTTTACCAAATTCATTGATTAGCTCTAGTAGTTTTCTGGTGGCATCTTTAGGATTCTCTATGTATAGTATCATGTCATCTGCAAACAGTGACAGTTTTACCTCTTCTTTTCCAGTTTGGATTCCTTTTATTTCTTTTTCTTCTCTGATTGCCATGGCTAGGACTTCCAAAACTATGTTGAAAAATAGTGGTGAGAGTGGACATCCTTGTCTTGTTCCTGATCTTAGAGGAAATGCTTTCAGTTTTTCACCATTGAGAATGATGTTTGCTGTGGGTTTGTCATATATGGCCTTTATTATGTTGAAGTAGGTTCCCTCTATGCCTACTTTCTGGAGAGTTTTTATCATAAATGGGTGTTGAATTTTGTCAAAAGCTTTTTCTGCATCTATTGAGATGATCATATGGTTTTTATTCTTCAATTTGTTAATATGGTGTATCACATTGATTGATTTGCATATATTGAAGAATCCTTGCATCCCTGGGATAAATCCCACTTGATCATGGTGTATGATCCTTTTAATGTGTTGTTGGATTCTGTCTGCTAGTATTTTGCTGAGGATTTTTGCATCTGTATTCATCAGTGATACTGGTCTGTAATTTTCTTTTTTTGTAGTATCTTTGTCTGGTTTTGGTATCAGGGTGATGTTGGCCTCATAGAATGAGTTTGGGAGTTTCCTTCCTCTGCAGTTTTTTGGAAGAGTTTGAGAAGGATGGGTGTTAGCTCTTCTCTAAATGTTTGATAGAATTCACCTATGAAGCCATCTGGTCCTGGACTTCTGTTTGTTGGAAGATGTTTAATCAGTTTCAATTTCATTACTTGTGATTGGTCTGTTCATATTTTCTATTTCTTCCTGGTTAAGGCTTGGTAGATTATACCGTTCTAAGAATTTGTCCATTTCTTCCAGGTTGTCCATTTTATTGACACAGAGTTGCTTGTAGTAGTCCCTTAGGATGCTTTGTATTTCTGCGGTGTCTGTTATAACTTCTCCGTTTTCACTTCTAATTTTATTGATTTGAGTCCTCTCCCTCTTTTTCTTGATGAGTCTGGCTAATGGTTTATCAATTTTGTTTATCTTCTCAAAGAACCAGCTTTTAGTTTTATTGATCTTTGCTATTGCTTTCTTTGTTTCTATTTCATTTATTTCTGCTCTGATCTTTATGATTTCTTTCATTCTGCTAACCTTGGGTTTTGTTTGTTCTTCTTTCTCTAGTTCCTTTAGGTGTAAGGTTAGATTGTGTATTTGAGATTTTTCTTGTTTCTTGAGGTAGGCTTGTATAGCTATAAACTTCCCTCTTAGAACTGCTTTTGCTGCATCCCATAGGTTTTGGATCATCGTGTTTTCATTGTCATTTGTCTCTAGGTATTTTTTGATTTCCTCTTTGATTTCTTCAGTGATCTCTTGGTTATTTAGTAACGTATTGTTTAGCCTCCATGTGTTTGTGTTTTTTACGGTTTTTTCCCTGGAATTCATTTCTAATCTCATAGTGTTGTGGTCAGAAAAGATGCTTGATATGATTTCGATTTTCTTAAATTTACTGAGGCTTGATTTGTGACCCAAGATGTGATCTATCCTGGAGAATGTTCTATGCGCACTTGAGAAGAAAGTGTAATCTGCTGTTTTTGGATGGAATGTCCTATAAACATCAGCTAAATCTATCTCGTCTATTATGTCATTTAAAGCTTCTGTTTCCTTATTTATTTTCATTTTGGATGATCTGTCCATGGGTGTAAGTGAGGTGTTAAAGTCCCCCACTATTATTGTGCTACTGTCGATTTCGTCTTTTAGAGCTGTTAGCAGTTGCCTTACGTATTGAGGTGCTCCTATGTTGGGTGCATATATATTTATAATTGTTATATCTTCTTGGATTGATCCCTTGATCATTATGTAGTGTCCTTCCTTGTCTCTTGTAACATTCTCTATTTTAAAGTCTATTTTATCTGATAGGCATATTGCTACTCCAGCTTTCTTTTCATTTCCATTTGCATAGAATATCTTTTTCCATCCCCTCACTTTCAGTCTGTATGTGTCCCTAGGTCTGAAGTGGGTCTCTTTTTGACAGCATATATATGGGTCTTGTTTTTGTATCCATTCAGCGAGCCTGTGTCTTTTGGTTGGAGCATTTAATCCATCACGTTTAAGGTAATTATTGATATGTATGTTCCTATGACCATTTTCTTAATGGTTTTGGGTTTGTTTTTGTAGGTCCTTTTCTTCTCTTGTGTTTCCCACTTAGAGAAATTCCTTTAGCATTTGTTGTAGAGCTGGTTTGGTGGTGCTGAATTCTCTTAGATTTTGCTTGTCTGTAAAGCTTTTGATTTCTCCATCGAATCTGAATGAGATCCTTGCCACGTAGAGTAATCTTGGTTGTAGCTTCTTCCCTTTCATCACTTTAAGTATATCATGCCACTCCCTTCTGGCTTGTAGAGTTTCTGCTGAGAAATCAGCTGTTAACCTTATGGGAGTTCCCTTGTATGTTATTTGTCGTTTTTCCCTTGTTGCTTTGAATAATTTTTCTTTGTCTTTAATTTTTGCCAATTTGATTACTATGTGTCTTGGCGTGTTTCTCCTTGTGTTTATCCTGTATGGGACTCTCTGTGCTTCCTGGACTTGGGTGGCTATTTCCTTTCCCATGTTAAGGAAGTTTTCGACTGTAATTTCTTCAAATATTTTCTTGGGTCCTTTCTGTCTCTGTTCTCCTTCTGGGACCCCTATAATAAGAATGTTGTTGCGTTTAATGTTGCCCCAGAGGTCTCTTAGGCTGTCTTCATTTCTTTTCATTCTTTTTTCTTTATTCTGTTCTGTGGCATTGAATTCCACCATTCTGTCTTCCAGGTCACTTATCCGTTCTTCTGCCTCAGTTATTCTGCTATTGATTCCTTCTAGTGTAGTTTTCATTTCAGTTATTGTATTGTTCATCTCTGTTTGTTTGTTCTTTAATTCTTCTAGATCTTTGTTAAACATTTCTTGCATCTTCTCGATCTTTGCCTCCATTCTTTTTCCGAGGTCCTGGATCATCTTCACTATCATTATTCTGAATTCTTTTTCTGGAAGATTGCCTATCTCTATTTCATTTAGTTGTTTTTCTGGGGTTTTATCTTGTTCCTTCATCTGGTACATAGCCCTCTGCCTTTTCACCTTGTCTATCTTTCTGTGAATGTGGTTTTTGTTCCACAGGCTTCAGGATTGTAGTTCTTCTTGCTTCTGCTGTCTGCCCTCTGGTGGATGAGGCAATCTAAGAGGCTTGTGCAAGTTTCCTGATGGGAGGGACTGGTGGTGGGTAGAGCTGGCTGTTGCTCTGGTGGGCAGAGCTCAGGAAAACTTTAATCCACTTGACTGCTGATGGGTGGGGCTGGGTTCCCTCCCTGTTGGTTGTTTGGCCTGAGGCGACCCAACACTGGAGCCTACCCGGGCTCTTTGGTGGGGTTAATGGTGGACTCTGGGAGGGCTCACGCCAAGGAGTACTTCCCAGGACTTCTGCTGCCAGTGTCCTTGTCCCTTGGTGAGCCACAGCTGCCCCCCGCCTCTGCAGGAGACCCTCCAACACTAGCAGGTAGGTCTGGTTCAGTCTCCTATGGGGTCACTGCTCCTTCCCCTGGGTCCCGATGTGCACACTACTTTGTGTGTGCCCTCCAAGAGTGGAGTCTCTGTTTCCCCCAGTCCTGCCGAAGTCCTGCAGTCAAATCCCACTAGCCTTCGAAGTCTCTTTCTCTAGGAATTCCTCCTCCCATTGCCAGACCCCCAGGTTGGGAAGCTTGACGTGTGGCTCAGAACCTTCACTCCAGTGGGTGGGCTTTTGTGGTATAAGTGTTCTCCAGTTTGTGAGTCACCCACCCAGCAGTTATGGGATTTGATTTTATTGTGATAGTGCCCCTCTTACCGTCTCATTGCGGCTTCTCCTTTGTCTTTGCATGTGGGGTATCTTTTTCGGTGAGTTCCAGTGTCTTCCTGTCGATGATGGTTCAGCAGTTAGTTGTGATTCCGGTGTTCTTGAAAGAGGGAGTGAGAGCATGTCCTTCTACTCCGCCATCTTGAACCAATCTCCAAGGATTAGCCTTTAGCTCTATGGGAAAACTTGCTAATGAAAACAACTGATTTCCTAAAGTGTTAATGTATAAACAAGTTCATGGTATAGTATAGTTCTTTATAAAGGACCTTTATTGAATCTTGAAAACCTGATTCTTTTTTGAAATTGAAGTATAGTTGATTTATAATACAATATAGTATTAGTGTCAGGTGTACAGTGTATAGGGATTCAGTATTTTTGCAGATATTACTCCATTATAAGTTATTACAAGATAATGGCTAAAATACATTCATTTGTATTATTTTTTAGGTTCCACATATAAATGATATCATACAGTATTTGTCTTTCTCTGACATTTCAGTAAGCATAGTGTTCTCTAGGTTTATCCACATTGCTGCAAATGGCAGAATCCCATTCTTTTAATGGCTAATATTTTATTTTATATATATAAGTAATATTCCATTATATATATGCATATAAATTTTAAAAATTAAAAAAAAAATATATAGCTTGGGTTGCTTCCAAATCTTGGCTATTGTAAATAGTGCTGCTGTAAACATTGGAGTGCATGTATCTTTTTGAATTAGTGTTTTCATTTTTTTTTCCTGGATATGTATACCGGAGTGGAATTGCTGGATCATATGTAGTCTATTTTTAGTTTTTTGAGGAACCTCCATACTGGAAAACTTCATTCTTAAAAATAGATTGCTTGGTGCTCCCATTTTAAAAAAAAAGAGCCACCCCAATAGAAGTTAGAAATTGATAAGGAACTTAATTTATAGTGAAAGTTTAAGGTATACACCAAGAGTGAACCTTAATGTAAAAGATGGACTTTGGGTGATAATGTTCATTGATTGTAACAAATATATCACTGAGGTGCAGGATGTCAGTAGTGGAGGAGGCTGTGCATGTGTTGGGGCAGGAGTACGTGGGAACTCTCTGTACTTACCAGTCAATTTTGCTGTGAATCTAAAACTTCTCTGTAAAATAAAGTTTATGAATTAATAAAATATCCAAGTCAATGAGCTTTAAAAAAAAAAAAGAACTCAAGGTTTTCTGGGTAACTTGTAACTAAAAGAGAACACATCTTACCAAACCATTTTTTGGAAAGTGGTACATTGCTTTGACGCTGAAGAGACTGATAAATTGGTAAATAAGTGCTCTGGACACATTGATAAAGGTGGTACAAAAAAGGATTCTGTGGGCAAATACGTATGGAAGCAGTGGGATTAAACAAATCAGTTTTCCTATAATACTCTTCTCAGAGCTCTCAATACACCAGAATGCACAGTGAATGCCCAGAAGCAGGGATATTTTCAGAAGCACTTCTCAAACTTATTTGACAATGGAACCCCAGAATACATTTTTGGAAACACAGCTGAGGTTATGGGAAACCACTGGAAAGGATTTTCATAGGATAGTAACACAATCAAATATTTGAAATTTAGAGAGACCACTCCAGGAACAATGTAAAGGAAGAGTTGTAGGTGATCCAAAAATAGGGCAGGGGGACCATCTAAGGGGTAATTGCAAGAGCCCAGATGGGAAAAGTTAAGGGCCTGCTTGGGGCAGGAGGATGACAGTGCAGCAGAAAGGATGACTATTGTAGCGTGGAACTGAATCAAAAGACAGGGTTTTCTTGGAGTGCATCTAGGTTTGGTTACTCAGTATATTTGCTGTAATACAATCCCAAAAGGGAAATTTAGGGAAGATTCCAGGGACTGTGCTCTACATATTAAAATGGGTATTTGTGTGTGGCATGAGTTGGCATAATTACGGTCTGAACCGTCTTCACATAGAAGTGTGTGAGGTGCTTAGGTCCAGTTGTCCACTTCTATAAGCTATGCTTATTGTGTTTCTATGGTGACAACGCCTCTGCAGCTGCTGCTATTTCAGTGTAATTGATTGAGACACCACACAGCAATTGCAGGGCTCCTGAAAGCTGTCCTACACTTGTTTCACAAAGGTGATTGCTACTCCTTTAGCATCCATTCTAGCTGGAAAAATCCTAGGGTAACAATTTCTTAATAAAGTAAAAGCAAGTTACTTGGTTTCCTGAGGAAAAAAAGTGGTTTAAAGAGCTTTAGGAGAGCCTGGCTTCCTGTCAATTGTCTGATAATCTGCAAATAATCACTCCTGGGAATATTTTTAACTCCATTTCTTCGGTACCAGTTTCTTACTGAGCTGGACTCTGCTCAAAAGTTGTGTACTTTTGCACTGACTTTACTGGCCTAAGAGATTACCTTACAACCAAACTGATTAAAAAAAAAGCTGCAGAATGGGATTTATATACAACCAACTACTTTTTGCACCCTGTAATATCTCTGAAAGGTCCAAGCCAAACTGGGCACTACCACAACTTCATCCCACACAGACCAAGGTAGAATACCTGAAAACTCCAACCAGTAAGAATAACAGTACTGATAACAAAATTAGAGACAGTGTACTATGGTGGGAAATGAGCTGGTCAAGGTGTCAAGAGACAGGGAGCTCTTCTTTTCCCCTTGACCACCTCACTGTATCACCTTGGACAGTGCACTTTATCCCTATGAGTATTCTCTATCTGTAAAATGGGTATGCAAATACTTGCCTCACTAGAACATTTTGAAATAATTTTGCACGTTTTCATATTTGCAGAGCACTTTCACAATCATGACCTTATTTATTCATGTGCTCATTCTTTCCACAAATATCATTGAGAACCTACTATGTGCCTGGCTTTCTGCCAAATTCTGGGGATACAGATGGTCCTGCTCTCAGGAAACTGTTACTCTGATGGAGGACATAGAAAAGTAAACAAACAGTTAAAGCACAATGTAATAGATGTTATGAGAAGCGTAAGTGTGAAATCCTTACAATGGCTTGTAAAACAAACACACCAAGCAGTGATCATCTCAGTTTTACTGATGAGGAAACTGAGGTTCAACAAATAAAGTGACTTGTCCAAGTTCACATAGCTAGTTAATGGTAGCCTGAGAACTTGAACCCAGTTTTCCTGATTCTTTGCTGTAATGTTCCTTCCACTGCAGAAGTCTATCTCCAATGCTTTCCTAAACAATCAAATGATATTATGTGTATTGACAATGAATAGCCAATGTAGAACACAATGTTGACATGTCAACAGTAGAGCAGAACTTACAAAAAAACTGGTGGAGATGGAGGCGTGGGTAGAAGATATGTATATAGTTGAAATCAACAGCAGAATGACATGATAAAATATCACATTGTAGAGACTTGGTGATCTCTTGGGACTGTAGCACCATTAACCCCAAAATATTTTGGAATACTTGGGGAGTTCTGGGCTAGATTCCAAACAAAATAAATCAACCAATATGGTCCCTACCCCACTGGGGGATAAGGGGACTTTAGATCAAAGGCTAAGGTTATTGACCTAATCAAAGGCACATACTTTTGACTTGACTTATTTTATATATATACATATATATATATATATATGTATATATATGTATGTATTTGAGAGAGTAATAAGCAAAAGAAAAGTGGTAGGAAAAAGGAAAGAAGGAAAGGGGGATGTTCAGCAAAGTAAGGGCAGATACATGCCTCCAGGTGGGAAGAATGACTCTGAGATGAGTGGGGGCTTTGGAGGACAAATCCTGGTAATTGTAGCGATTTGAGGGTTAAAGGAGATAGGCAGGGGACAGTTCCATCCTAAGATATTACTAAACCAGAAAGAAAGTCTTAGTCACAATCAGTTAAAAGAAATATACAAGGCAGTGGTCCTTTTTCTATATCCCACACCCATTTGCATTTTTGTCACTTTCATCATCATCATCATCAAACTAATATTTTAGGGCTCGTATCATTTACAAAACACTTTCTAATGAATGTTTTCATATAATACAGCAATTCTGTCAGGTAGGTATTAGCCTTTACCATGTTGCAGATGAAGAAACCGAGTCTCAGAGAGGTCAAAGAGCTCTCCCAAGGTCACTCAGCAAGTAAGTGTAAGATGCCAGCTGTTATTGACTCCCAATCTAATTAACAATTCTGAGATCACAGCAGATCCTAAATGCGTGACATTTTGATTGGCAGCTTCCTGAGGAAATTTTAGGGACTTGCCTTCATTTCATTAGCAACACATTTTCAAGTTATCTCTTAGGGTTGGTTGCTTCTGAAAAGATTTCCACAGATGGCTAACCCCATCTATTTCGTTTTCAATTCTTATTATCCCAATCAGAATGACACTGTCTGACCTTGTCCCCCAGTTCTGGAGGCTCATAAGGAGGCTCGTAGCCTTCTATCCCTGACTAACTTGCCTACAAATATAAGGCAGTAAAATTATTTTAATGATGAGTCTCAAGAATGCCCTCTGTTTCACCTTTGGTTACATGCTGTTTTCATTAACGATGCAGCTAGCCTGATGCTTTGAAAAACACAATTTAAGCTTCGTAATCTCTTTCTTGCCCCACTGACCACAGTGAATAATTTTCAGCTCTTCCTTTTATGGTTTCTCCTCAGATATTTAGAGACAAATATCCTGCCCAGTTACCAACTTTCTTCTCAACTGCACAGATCAAATCACAGTCTTGGAGGCAGGAGATTGATGGCAGGGAACCAGTGTCCTAAAAATGGCCAATTAGCTCCTGATTACAGGAGTTATATCTTGCACTGCCTGAGGCCAGGCCATATAATTTTTATAGGTGCTTATGACATGTTTCTACTATTTATTGTCAGCTTATAGAATGTTCAGTGCTGTGCTGGCCAGAGTCTGACCTAAAGGCTTGTTCTCAAAGATTCACCTCCATCAGCCTGATGGGAAGCCTGGCGGCAGACGAAGCTGAGATGCATGCTAGAGCTCTGTGCTTTTAGATGCGTGCTACTCAGAAGTCAGGCAACAATCCAAACTAATCACTGCATTCTAATCAGGGCTTCCAGGTGATGATCAGTTCTCATGCAGGAGGAGTTTTCTTGGGATTCTGGCTGGCAAGGA
The DNA here is from genome assembly GCF_009873245.2 of Balaenoptera musculus. Lineage (NCBI taxonomy): Eukaryota > Metazoa > Chordata > Mammalia > Artiodactyla > Balaenopteridae > Balaenoptera > Balaenoptera musculus. Next base: position 115,431,644 of record NC_045806.1, on the reverse strand, counting down.
GTGAATTTTTCCCCATCTCTAGTCTTACTGCAAAACAAAAAAAGCTTGTAACACTTGATCAGGAAGCAACATGGCTACCTAGGGACAAACACAAGAGACTTCATCTCTTTTTACTAGAACAAACCATGGGAACATGGTGTATTGTCAAGAGAGCCACAGGATGGTCTGAAGAGACGGCAATAAATACAAGCAGGAGGTTGACTTTGGAGGCTTTGGAAGCTGGTAACCATTTAAAACTTTTTTGGAGCCATTTTGAGGAGAGCTAGAAACATGATCAAAGGCTTAGAAGGTAAGGTTACAGGCTGGGGGCCTGGGGGCTGCATGAGGAAGTCTTGGTAATTGTTTTCACATTTGCGACAGCGCAGAGCAGCACCAGGTATTTACTTACCGCAGACGAGGTAAGAACTCTGGAAGCGCAAGAGGAAGTGCTCGGGGAGTGTTAATGTTTGGAGCCTTGGGAACACATTCATGACAGGTGTCATTCTTGAGCACCTTCTATGAGTCAATCACTCCATTAGGGGCTTTACATCCACGATATCATTATACCCACCTATCCGGTTGGCACTATTATCATCACCGTTTTACAGATGAAGAAACTGAGGTTTGGAGAGCTAAGTAACTTGTTCAAGTTAATATAGCAAGAAAGAGGTTGAAAAGATTCCAACTCAAGTCTGATGGATGCCTTAGCCAACTCTGCTACTAGAAAGGTTTTCACCCTGCCCCAAAGATCATTGGTTATCTTCCTCTTCTGGACATTGAAAGACCAGAGTTGCTATGGTTGGCCTAAGGGCAGCCTTTTCTAGCTCTCTGATACCTGGGCAGAGAGCAAGAATATCCAGGCACAGTTTCATACAGCTTTGCCTGCAGGAGCTTTGGGCTTTCCATCAAGAATCTTGGATTGATGGTCCCCACCAAAGACAAAAATGGGTGAAAGTCAGAGATTTTCTAAAATTCTGCCACTTGCTGGCTTTTTCTCCCACAATAACATAAACCAAAAATGAAAATAAATGTCAAAAACGCTGAGATATAGAAGATGTTATCTTAAAGCATTACATTGCTCGGCCAAACATTCTGATTGCCTGAACAGCCTTACTTTAAAACCTATATACTGCTCTCCTGCTCCTGCCTGGGGTGTCAGGGACCAGACGGCTTCCAAGTGCTTTTACAAAGCGCATTTCCAACCTGGGAGGCCAGGATTCTGGGAGCACTCTCACTATTTCAGACACTTTATCTCTGCTCACCCATTCAACAATACCCCTTCTTCTTTGGCTGCAGCAGTGCTGTCCACAAATTGGTCTACAACTGTGTTAGATGACATCCAAATAAAAATGATGAACTCTTTGCAAACAACTCGGATCCAAGTTTCCTTTGGCCTCATACGGGCTTGTGTGGGACTGAAGTGATAGATTCTTTTATAAAGTGAGAAAATTCTCCCACTCCCATTTATTGACTCTGCTAATTCATTCAACAGGCTTTCATCAAGGACCTACTATGTGTCTGGCACTGTGTTCAACACTAGGAACACAAAGATAAATAAGACAACATTTCTGTCTTCAAGGACTTACAGTCTAATTGGGTGAGATGGACACATACCCAGACAAGTCGTAATACAATATTACAGGTGATGTTAAAATGACACAAGAACCCAACTAAAATTGCTCCTATATCTAACACTTGAAAATTTGAGCAACAAAATAAATTGTTATAGCATTGAATTATAACCCGAAGTGTAAAGCAACTCCCATAAGTCCACATGGATATAAATAAATGAATAAATTAGTGGGGAGAAGGGACGAATCTTCCTTACAGAAGAATTCCAATTAAAATGCGGAAGGAATGAGGGAAATATAAAATCACTCTTAGAACGCTATAGTGATAAGTACTGCAGGCAAGATATGATGAATGCTAAAGTTAGTAGGTGAAACTTTAAGGCAAAATGGGATAATTGTACAGCCTCAAAGTATTCCTCCAAATATTTATTAGTTACTGTGGTGGTTTTAACAAATATCCACAAATTATTTGACGTTTTTTCTTCCAGGAGGTGTAACTTCATTTCTCTCTTCTTCTGTGGGGGTTGGACTTAGTGACTCACTTCTAATGAATAGGAAAGATAATAACTTTACAGTGGAGAAACACGACATTTTGAAAAATATCTTACCAGTACTCTTCAGAAGTGTCAAGGTTAAAAATAAGGAAAGAGTGAGAAACTGTCATAGATTGTAGAGAACTAAGGAGACATTGACAGCTAAATGCAATGTGGGATCCTGGAAGAGAAAAAGGATATCGGTGGAAAAACTGGTAAAATTCAAATAAGCTCTATAGTTGAGTTAGTAGTACTGTAGCAATGTTAATTTCTTAGTTTTGATTAATGTGTAATGATTCTGTGAGATGTTAAATCTTAACATTAGAGGAAGCTAAGCGAATGGTTTATGGAAACTGTACTATCTTTGCAACTCTTTTGTAAATATAAACGTATTTCCAAATGAAAAGTGTAAAATTGTTACAGGTACATGAAAATAAAGCTAATCTTTGACTATTACTAGAGGGTTTTCCAGAGGAAGTGGGGCTTGAGTTGAGTCTTGAAAGAAAAGTAGATGCTTGCTAGGTAGACAAGGAAAGGGAGGCCACTCCAGAGAGGACACTCTAGGTACAGTGAGTCCCCTGGGAAAGCTGCAGAGGCATAAAATAGCTTCCCAGTTTGGAGAAACAAACTAGCTACAGGATTTGCAATTTCCATTTCTTGGAGACACATTGTCCTAGATTTCCAACTCTAACTGAAAGTGTTCTCCTCTATTCCAAGATCAGACTCAGCATAGAAGGATGGATGTTGAACTTCTCAGCTAGTTTCATTTTCTCTTTTGGGTATTTTCTTTCTCTACCCGTGTTGGCTCACTGATAGTGAGCTGTCATTCTGGCAAGCAGAGATACCGTACATGGGCGAAAAATTAAAATGAAAAGAGCTAGTGATGAAGCATTATTTATAATTTGAATAGTCTCTGTTGAATATAATAGTCAGGTTGTTAAGCCAACTCCTAATGCCTTCAGACAATAGTAAAATGCTCCTCAGTTATAACGCTGTGTTTGTTAGACTGGTGTGAGGACCGTAATGGGGTTGGGGATACAGTGATGGGGGAGGCACGACAGGAGTAGAGCCTAAAGCAAATGCAGTGTTTCAGGACATCCTGTCCCTTTGGCCTACTCCTCACAGCAGCCCCCCGGCCCCCTTTTTTGCCCCTAGCGTATCTAATAAGTTGTTGGCTGGGAACATAAATGTCCAGTAAAGAGCATAATCATATTCTCTACGACCTGAGAATAGAACGTTTACTCCCAGAGGCTCAAATGGGAAATAAGACATAGACTCCTGAGATGGTGAGTGAGAGCTAGATCCGAGATGGCGCCCTCTGCCGTTACAGCCCTCACATGGCTTCTGAGCCAAGACAACCATTCATCATTTCAGGGAGCTTTTAAGCCCCTCTCTTGAAGGGTAGTTTATGTCCTCCTGTTTGAAGAAGAACTATAAATGTACAAAACATGATGATTTCAGTACAGAGGAGAGATGTAAGACTCTAAGGCTCAGGGAGAAAGAAGAGGCACTGGTGGTCCCGTGGGCCTGACTACTTCTAGGACACTGCCGTTGACTCACATAGCTGGGTCAGGGCTCCTTTCTTCTGAAGGTCAACACAGAGAACCTGGAGTTGGGGGCAAAACTGAAGACATGCCATTTTAATGGGAGAAGGCAATGTTAGGGAAGTACAGTGAAGCGTTAGGAAAAGAGGAAAAAGCCGTTAGAAGTGGGCGTAAGGTCTAGGCAGGACCAGGCCACCTGTGCCCCCAAAGCAGGCTGACTTCACCCTCCTTCCATGGATTACCCTATTTCCAGCACACCACACTGCCTTATCCCAGGAGACCTTTTGTAAAATAACATTCATTTTTGCCAGGCAACTCTCCTTACATAGAGAAATGTCTGAATCTGCATGCGTGTGGGGTGGGGGAGAGGGGCAGGTGTTGCATTTGGCATACTTACGCAAGATTTATTTAGGATGATCAAGGAGGGCCTCATAGAGGAGGTGATGTTGGAGTACAGACTGAAAGGGTTTATGTCGGTATTTGGCAGACACATTCCAGGCCGAAGATAGAAGTGTACTGGTGCACTTGTGAAGCAGCGGGGAAATCACTGTGGCTAGAGCAGAGGTGCTGAGAATAAGGATGGAAGAAGATCAGAGAAATCGCCAGGGGACAGATCCTGTAGGACTTTCTGGGTCATTATTAGGGTTTTGGTTTTTACTTAGAATGAAATGGGGAGCCATGGGAGGGCTTTGAGCAGAGGAGTAACGTGACCTTACATTTAAAAAGGATCCACTGGCTTCTGTATGGATAAAAACGTAGAAGGACAACTTAGGAGGTACTGCAGGAGTTTACTTGACATCATCTAGTCAAATAAGTTGCCAGGACTCTGGAGACAATAGGAATGGCTTGGAATCTAGTGCCAAAACACACACGCGTGTGTGTGCATGCGCACACACACACACACACACTCTATTGTTTTAATCTAAAAACCTCAAAGACATTCAGGAATTTTTCTTGCTGTTGCTGGTGTGTGCAGCTCCATTGTGTCATTCTAGATGGCATCCATAGTGAATCCAGAGAGGAGGGTGATAATCATTAGATCATAGAAACATTATAAGGAATTTACGATGAATGTATTTGCCTATTGAAGAGAAAAGGGCAGATGAATCATGGTAGATTCAAGACACCTTTCACCGCTTTAGAAAGGATAGGGGGATATACCTGCCTATCTCCATTCCATCATGACCCTACCCGGGATCTCACAGTATCTCAAACTCAACGTGTACCAAAATGAACCCTTCCTCATTTCACTCACACCTCTTCCTCCTGTTCTTTTCTTCATGTTAGGAATTGAAATCTCTACCTACCCAGGGCCCCAACCAGCAAACTGAGTGCCATCCTAGGCTCTTTCTCCCTCCCTAATCCATCAGATCCCTGACCAATTCCTAGGACTTTTACCTCCAAATTATCTCCAGATTACAATCATTTATCTCCATCTCCATCACCTCCCTGGTCCTGGCTACCATCGTCTCTTGTTGGAACTGTGGTAATTTTCTCCTCTTTGGTCTTCCTGTTGCTAGTTCTCCATGCTCTACACTCTCCAATTAAAATTCTACCATCAGAAAAATTAGTCTAAAATGAAAATCTGTCCCTTCCATAGCTCTTCATTGCCCTCAGGGTAAAATCTTCAGTTCCTTGCTTGACTTATCAGATCCTTAAGGATTTGGACCTTATTTGCCTCTTTAGTTTCATCTCTTTCCACATGAGTTCTGCTCTCGGCATACTCAACCATGTTTAACAGCTGTAAAGGTTAATTTTGTATGTCAACTTGGCTAGGCTGTGGTACACAGATATTTGGTAAAACATTTTTCCAGATGTTTCTTTGAAAGTTTTTAAAGACGAGATTAACATTTAAATGAGTAGATTTTGAGAAAAGCAGATTACCCTCCATAGCATGGGGGGGCTCATCCAATCACTTGAAGGCCTGAATAGAAAAGACTGACCTCCCCTGAGCAAGAAGGAATTCTGCCAGCAGACACCCTTCAGACTCGAACTGCAACACCAACTCTCCCCTGGGTCTCCAGCCTGCTGGCCTACACTGCAGATTTGGACTTGCCAGCCTCCACAATTGTGTGAGCCAATTCCTTAATCTCTCTCTCTCTCTGTCTTTCTGTCTCTCTTTCTCTGTCTCTGTCTCTCTATTAGAGAGGGGGTGGGGGAGGGAGAAATACACAAACACCCTATTGATTCTGTTTCTCTGGAGAAACCTCACTAATAGAGCCACCCAAAATTACTTCATTAGACCGTTGCACCTTCTTTTCTGGCTTCCAGGAATACTATTTCCTCCCCCTTGCTCCTGTTCCCATTGGCTTACTTACTTCTACTTCAGGATTATGATCATATGCTAACTCCTCTGTGACAACCTTCTTTATTCTCCCCTCATCACAGAATTTGAGAGAGGAGCTTACATTCTTTGTACTTCCAGAGCACCTGCGGCTTACCGCGACCAAAGCCCTCATCAGAGTCCGTTTCTCTGGCATGTTTGCACTTCCCACTAAATTGTGAGACCTGTGAGGGCAGGGACTGTGTCTTACAGTATCCCCAACACCTACTACAGAGCTTGGCACAGAGTAGATACTGAGGACTGTTTGTTGAATCCATTTATCCATTTCATAAATATTTATGACATACCTACTGTGATGGTTAATTTTATGTGTCAACTTGAGTGGGCCACAAGGTGCCCAGATATTTGGTCAAACATTATTCTAGGCATGTCTGCAAGGGTATTTATAGGTGAGATTGATGTTTGAATCAGTAAACTGAGTGAAGTAGATTGCCCTCCATGATGTGGGTGAGCCTCATTTTATTAGTTGAAAAGCCTGAATAAAACAAAAAAGCTGACTCTTCTATGAGTAAAAGGGAATTCCTCTTGCCTGACCGCTGAGCTGGGACATCAGTATTTTCCTGCCTTCAGACTTGAACTGAAACATTAATTCTTCTTGGGTCTTAAGCCACTGGTTTTTGGACTGAAACTTACATCATTGTCTGTCCTGATTCTCAGGCTTTCAGACTTGGACTAGAATTGCATCGCTGGCTCTCCTGGGTTTCCAGCTTGCTGACTGAATATCATGGGACTTGTCAGCCTCCATAACTGTGTAAGCCAATTTCTTACAATAAATCCATCTCTCTCAATCCCTCTCCTTCAGCCCCCCCCCCTTTCTCTCTAGCTCTCTGGAACTCAGCCACCACTTTGTAAGCCCAGGCTACATGGTATGTTCTGGCTGAGCATCCCAGCTTAGCCATCAACTTACAGCCAGCATCAACCACTGCACATGTGGGTGAGCGAGCAGGCTTCAGATAATTCCAGTCACCAGTCTTCCTTTCTTCCAGCTGAGGCCCCAGGTACTGTGGAGCAGAGATGAGTTATTTGCACAGTGGTCTGTCTAAGTTCTTGATCCACAGGAACCATGAGAGATAATAAATAATTCTTTGTTGTTTTAAGTCACTAAGGCCTGGGGTAATTTGTTATGCAGCACCCAATAATTAATATGGGAACCAAAGGCCCAGATGCTGGAAAGAATGCCAGAGAAAGGGTGGCTCCTCCAATTCTGTCAGCTTCATTACTCTAATGGGAATGACACTGAGTATTTTTTTCTAGTTGAATAAACAGTCTTAACTAATGAACTCTAAGTATCAGTATAATTTCTGCATGATGATTACTGAAAATTAACATAGGAATTTTCAGCTATGGTGTCTCTCAGACTAGTTTAGCAGTGAGATTATAATAGGTAGGGTAGTCATGGAGGCCATTTGGTGTGAAGGAATGACCAGCACTGGCCTCATAGCCTGGGAACCTGGGTTCTCATCTTGTATCTGAGTCTATGTGTGTGACCACAGCCAAGCCCCTTAGCTTTTCTGATCTTAAGTTTATTCATTTACAAAAATGGAATAAGGCCATTTGCTCTGCCTTCCTTATAAGATTTGTGTGAAAATCAAAAGCAATATAATAAATAAATATACCAAGAGACCATGAAGCACTATGGTCATAAAAGGTCTTATTCTCCATCTTTCATAGCCCACCCCATGTGACAGCACTTGTATGCCACACAAGGTGGGGGTAATATTTGGACTGATAATTTCTGTTAACTCTAGTGGTTTTTCTTAAATAAGCTTAATTTTGATATAGTTCAGAACTTATGTTTGCAAATTTAATGAGGGGAAAGATCAACGCCACCTAATAGGATATTTTAAAAAATACCAAATTAGATTCTTTAATATTAATAGTAATTTTTAAAAGTCCTGCCTACATCCATCCTAAATGTTTCTCAAATCTATTCCATATCTATGACTACTACCCTCAGGGTCAATGCTAGCTCTTATGACTTCTTTGTGTGAATTAGAACACAGTGTCTCTTTCTCCAGGAGGTAAAACCTCTCACCAAGGTACTTGGCAATTGGAACACAGACTAGATTTCAGCTCCCATTTGCCCCCTCAGCCAAGCACCCTTGTGCAGTGAGAAACCTGAACAACCATATGCAGCCACCCTTACTCTTCTCATTTAAGCCATGGGATCATGCCTAGATTATGACAATAGCTTTTCAGTAGATTACCTGATCCTGCCCCCTCTCGCACACCCTGCCTGCTTCCGCCAGAATACAAATCTGACCATGGTATTCTCATGCCTGAAGTCCTATGATGGCTCTCCATTTCTTCGAGAATAAATTCCAGATTTCGTAGCCTAATACAAGGGGTCCTCCATGAGCTGAGCCCTATCTTCTGGCTTTGTCTCTGTGCCTCAAGCTCCTGTAACATCAGAACTGGTAGTTCTCTGCCTGCTTCCTGCCATTTTATGCTTTTCAGTCTTTGCTCCTACTGATTCCTCTGCACAGACTGTCTCATAGGCCCACACCTCTTCTCTCCTTAATGAAATCCTATTCATCTTTAAGGTTCAGTTTTGTGTCACCTCCCCCAGAAATCTTCCCCTTGACAGCCCAGCTTGTGCTGAGAAAGGCATGAGGATGGGGTGCTCCTCTGCTCTGCTCCCTTAGCTTTCCACCACCATTCTAGAACTGACCACATGACATGTCAATGTTTTCTCTCTTCCCTACTAGAGGTCAATGAATATAGGGACTGTTTCTTATTTAACGTTGCATTCCTAGCAACCAGCAGAGTGCCTGCTACATATTATGGGCTCAAGATGTATTTGTTGAATGAATGAAAGAATGAATGAAGAATAATAGAATGCCGGCACCAAAGGGAATTAAATAAATTTTCCAGTCCAATTTCCTTATTAAATCTATGAGAAAACTTAGGCCCAGAGAGGGTTAACAGCTGATGAAAGTCACATAGCTAGTTAAGAATTGAACCAGGCTTAGGATCAAAATTCCTTTCATCCTATCTTTTCATTTTCCTACACTGACCCCAGACTTATTATCTCTTTAATATCCAACCAAATAGACAGGTACTTTTCTTGAGAGAATTTTCAATTTATAAATCTCTGTTTGAATGCTTTTCTCCCCTATTTTCTGGCAAATACCATCTGTCAACTGGTATTTTATGTGAATGGAATAACAGAAGGTTTGTGCTCTTCGGAAAGTGTTAGAAGTTAATACTTCCCGCTGTGATCCATATTTGGTTGCTTAAAGAGAAAAAGTCTTTTTCAGCATGAATAAGGAAAAATCAACTCGCAGCTTAACTAATTCCTTTACAAACTGTGGTTGAGTTCAAGGTTGCTTTGATCCTTATGAAACTTTTTTCGAAGTGTGACATGTCTTTTTTTTTTTATAACTCTATCCCCCAAGAGATATCAGAACAAGAGATTGATAACATTATTAGCTTCGAAGCCACTGAAGAATTTACAAGGGAGAAATGGATGATGTAGACACCATAATTTCTAAACCTCTACATACACATAAAAATGGTTAAAATAATAAGGCAAACAACAGATGAGAAAAATATTACCAGTAAACATGACAAAAGGCTAGGATGTATATAATCTAAGAAGCTCATACAAATTGTTAAGAAAAACATTAAGAAGCTCAATAGATAAGTGGGCGATGGAGATGAACAATTTATAAAAGGAAGTCTTATTAGTAAACAAGCATATGGGAAAATATTTAAACCCTCTAGCAAGCAAAGAAATACAAAAGAGAACATTAATGAAGTGTTTTTTTATAGCCAGTAAACTAGTCAAAACCAAAATGCTATTGGCTATCCATGATGTTGTGGTAAAATTGGCACATGCCTATATCGCTGGTGGCAGTGTAGGTTAGGATGAACATTTTGTATTTGGATATGCATAGCCTTTGGCATAGGAATCTTACTTCTGAGAATTCAACCTCAGGAAAGAATCCAAAAGGAGAGAATAAACTATAGTCATAAAAATGTCCATTTAAGTAGTACCTAGGGTAGAAAAATAGGAAACCACCTAAATATTTAATAAAGGTAAATTATCTAGTGAGGCAGTAATCATCTAAATCAGCGGTCCCCAACCTTTATGGCACCAGGGACCGGT